>NC_056745.1:1238229272-1238429272 GCF_019279795.1 Protopterus annectens
ATGACCACAAGTGCCTTTTTAAGCCTAGCCATAAATTCCAAATCTCTGGTGAATTTTGGTTCCCTTGATAAGTGTAATCAGAGTCTTGAGAGATGCAACATTTACAAGCAGTGCCTGGGTAAAAGCTGTCTGTGTCAATTAGAGACCTATGTGTCAAACCAGGGATGAATTTCTTGTTCCATATCTATTTGCCCCAAGTTACACTTGAATTGTTTTAGGGAGGAACTCTGCTTCTCATGGAGGGGAATCCTGTTCCACAGAAAATACAGTCTCTGCGATACATACCTGTCTCCCCAGTGAGTCCTATTTATATCAGAGGCAATGCTTAAGTCTTTAGAATGGGTAATAATGGTGTTGTTTGTTCTGCTGATATGCAGGATTTCTAACCTGTATTCTTTTTCTTTTTTTAGTAACCCTTACCATAACACACATACACCTGTACAGAGACTTTCAACCTCACCATCAAACTTTGTCAATCAACCCAGAAATTGCTCAATAAAACATTTGTACAAACAGCCCTTTGTTCAAAAGGACTACAATTCACTTGTAACAAATTAGTGTTGAACAAGTGAACAATAACCATAAAGGTGAGTTCCGCATCAAACTATTTGAAGTATTAACACAATCATAAGAAAGTATAGTGATAGAAAATATTTTTCATTTAAGAAGATATCGTGTGTTAGAATTGTCCTGGTGGACCAAAGCTTAAATATTTGCTTTCTTTTTAGCACATTTGTTTGTGGAACAACTTAAATATTATACTATTGTCTGTAACCTACATTTGTCTGTTTCTCCCACATGTTCAGTGGAGTTTGTAAACCACTGTGTACGTGGCCCACTATCTTACTTACTTACTTACTTATGCCCGTCACCCTTGACAGGGTATGGGCCACCAACTACAGCTCTCCACCAAATCTTGTCCTGGGCCAACTGTTCTATTTGGTTCCATGTGTAGCCTCTAAGCTTAGCATCTGCCTCAAAGTCTCACCTCCAGGTGTTTCGTAGGCCTCTTCCTCTCTTCCCTGAGGATTCCAGCAATGCCTGTCTTGTAATATTGTTTGCTGGTTTGCGAAGAGTATGCCCGATCCATCTCCACCTCCTCCTCTTAACTTCTTCCCCAATCGAAAGTTGGTTGGTCCTTTCCAAAAGGGTGGTGTTGCTAATAGTGTCTGGCCATCGAATCCGTAAAATCTTCCTGAGACAGCTATTTGTAAATGTCTGAAGTTTTTTAGTGGTGGTCTTGTTTAACCCCCAGGTCTTTGCCCCATACAGCAGTACTGACTTCACGTTAGAGTTAAACAGCCTTATCTTGTTGATCAAGGATAGTTCTCTTGTTTTCCAGACCCTATTTAACTGTGTGAAGGCTGCTCTTGCTTTTCCTATCCTTGCCCTGACATCAGCTTCTGATCCACCCTGCTTGTCAATTATGCTGTCAAGGTAGGTAAAGGACTGCACTTCCTCCAGTGGCTTCCCTTGCAGAGTGATAGGGTTAGTATTTGTGGAGTTTAATTTAAGGATCTTTGTCTTCAGATTATTAATGTTAAGACCCACCTCTAGTGCTGTAACTGCCACCAAATTTGCCTTGTTTTGCATTTGCTGCTGGCTGTGAGAGATGAGGGTGAGATCATCGGCATAGTCCAGATCTTCCAGCTGATTCCATAGGGTCCATTGAATCCCATTTTTCTGTCCTGCAGTAGATTTCTTCATAATCCAATTGATAACTAACAGGAAGAGGAATGGTGACAGTAAGCATCCTTGCCTGACCCCAGTTTTTACTTGAAAGCTTTCAGAGAGCTGCCCTCCATGTATAACCCTGCATGATAGACCATTGTATGAGTTCTTTATCAAATTTACTATTTTCGTTGGTATACCATAGTGCTTCAGTCTCTCTGTCCACGCTATCAAATGCCTTTTCAAAGTCAACAAAGTTGATATACAATGGTGAGTTCCATTCAACTGACTGTTCCACAATTATTCTGAGCATTGCAATTTGATCAGTACACGATCTATTTTTGCGGAAGCCTGCCTGCTCTTCTCTCAGCTTTTTGTCAGTGATGTCCTTTATCCTTTCCAAAGGCTACCAATATTAGCCTTTCATTTCTTGGTTTGAATTTGCCTCTCATTAACCATTCCTGCATTCAGCTCTGTTCAACATGAGGTTCTTACAGAAATTTTCCATACTTGCAACTATATTTATGCATTTTCCACATTTCTTGCCTTCTTGTCTGGTCCTTCACCTAATATTATTTTTCTTTTTGTATTTTTGGCACAATCAGTTGCTGCCTGATTTTTATCTAGTTGTGGTTTGATTTTCATTCTTGCTTGATGCCTTTATAATTCTGTTAGATTAAGCAGGGAAACCATCTTAGATTTATTCTCCTCATGTTTCAAAACTTTCACTACACTTGGATCTTGTGAGGTCAGAATATATGTGTGCAATCCCACAATAGCAAATCTGCACATGTAATCAATTTCAATGAGATACATACCTCCTTCAGAATGGGAAATATATAATCTTGGTATGCACTGATTTTTATAAATCATTTGGTAAGCATGAAGCATCCTTCTTGTTTTATTGTCTAATCTATCCAAGATATTTTGGGGTCAGTCAATCCCTCCAAAACTGTAAGTTAGGACAGGAAGGGCAAATTGGTTTATAGCCTGGACTTTCTTCCTAGATGGCAACAGTGTTTTCAGGATTAATTTAAGTCTTCTAAAATATTCCTTACTAAGTTTTATTCACATTTGTTCATATTTTATTGCTGATCCTTCATCAGTTCCCAAATATTTATACACTCCCTCTTGCTCAAGTTCTTTTATATCACATTCCTGTCCCAAACTGATGTTTTCTTGCTGCTGCAGTTTTTCTACTTTAAAGGTTGCTTTTGCAAATTTATCAAGACTAAATGACATTCTTATATCATCTGAAAAAGTTTTGACAACTTGCAGTTAGGCTTTCGGTTCCTCCTCAGATGAGATATACAGTTTTAAGTCATTGACAAAGAGAAGATGAGAAGTCTTTAAACTTTGTTGTTTTTTAGGTGCCAAATTATAGCCATGGCCTAAGCTGTTAAGTAAACAGCTTAATGAGTTAAGGGCAAGACAGAATAGCAGTGGTGACAGAGAGTCACCCTGGAATATTCCCCTTATCCCTGGAATAATAATCTGTCCTTTATCATGGCTTAATTGCAAAGTGGTCTGCCACTGTTTCATGGTCACTGTAATATAGCTGATCAGTGTAGGGTGTATCTTATACATTTGTAAGCACTCTTTTATCCATGAGTGTGGGATACTATAAAATACTTTTTTGTAGTCAATCCATGCCATACTTAGATTCCTCCCCTGTTTACAGTTCTCCACTATGACTTTATTTAACAAATGATCCTTTGTTCCATATGACTGTATTTTATTGCCCTTTTGTTCTATTGCCATAATTGCATTTTCTTTTAAATTACTATAAACTCTGTCAGCATCAATTACAGTGAATAGTTTATATGTCATCGGGAGGCAAGTTATTGGTCTATAATTTTTAGAGTAGCTTGCAGGTTCACTCTTAAGTAGGAGCATTGTTTTTCCTGTTGTTAGCCAGGTTGGTGTCTATTCTGGCTGTGCATATAAATAGTTCATACTCATGGCTAAATCTTCATGCAAAGATGTTAATACATTTTACCAGAAGTTAGGTACTGCATCTGGGCCTGGAGTTTTCCAATTAGAGGCTTTTCTTAACTTTGTTTCAATCTCTCTAACTGTTACTTTATCCCATTTCATATCCTGTTCCTTTAAACTTCTAATTCTTTCTTTTACTTCTATCCATTTAGCATCTCTGTAATGTTCCACAGGATCTTCATAAATACTTCTCCAAAATGTATCTATTTTTTCTTTTTTTGTTGGTCTTTCAGTTCTTGTTACCTTGTTTCCCAATTCTCTATAAAACTTTTTGGGTCATCAATAAATTGCTTATTTTGTAGTTTTCCTTTATATGTATCTGGGTCATCAATACATTGCGTATTTTGTACTTTTCCTTTATATTTATCTGTGTATCTTCTAAGTTTATCCACCTGTGCTGAGATTTTTAGTTTGTTATTTGCGATAGTGTATGATAGATCCTGATCTGTTCGAATGCTGCACATTGCTTTTAAAACACCTATCTTTCTAAGTATTTTTGTTGCTCTGTTACCTCTTTTATACTCTTCTAACAGTGATACTTGTCTTAATTGCTTTAGAGTTTTCTCTGTTCTATATTTCCATGATGGGAGTCAATTTCTCCCCTTCCTTTCCCTCACTACCCTGTGTTCTTATAGTAGAACTTTATCAATTATTAATTTAGCTGCACAGTAATATATCCTGTTTACATCTGTTATATTGCATGAATCTTGATGTACAGTACTAATTACCGTATTCATTTGGTTTATCAAACTTCTGACTTTTTGGGTTTTATTGACCTTTTGCAGTCTATTTCTTTCATTGATCTTAATATGTTTGTCTATCTCTACTAAATCAAGAAACTTTTGTCTTAGCTCATTTTCTTCTAAACTGAGGGCATATTTTTGTTTTCCATTTCCTGTGGGCATTCTATAGAAAGGTCTACAAATATTACCCAGTATTAATCCAGATGTTTGTTCAAATATGACAATCTTTGATGAAACTCATGGTAAATACCTATTTTCCCCAGACATATTTTTTCTTAGTTACTGTATTAATGCATAATTACATTTTTAATGTGTGACAAATGTGTTTTTTAAATGTGTACTTCAAATTTGTTCCTACTTTGTATTATGTAGTCAACCTTCTGGAGCTTTTCTCCCCAGGACTCCATTGAAAACGGGCCATTTGTGGCCCAATGGACTATCCTAGCAAACAAGCTGCAAATAAAATCATAAATAAATAAAATCTTCCCATGGCACATTCTCTTAAATTTCATCCTGTGCCATCTGTTGCTCTGTCATATGGGAAGTCACTGGTCTATCACTCCTCAACACTGACTGTGTCAGAGTTTCCACAGTTTCCGGTTCCTTCCCTTGCTGTCAAACTTCAAGTGAACATTTACACTGGTTTCCTGTGTAAGGCTCCAAAATATCTTCATATGGCACCTGACCAATTGCTTCCTATTCCACAAGTTTCCCCTTAATTTGGATGCCCATTGCTCTATCCTGTTGTGGTACTTTCTGAATTAGATTTTCTACACTGAATCCTTCACTTTGTAGGTATTCCATAACCTCAGTTTCTATTTCTTTAACTTCTCCATTACTAATCTCCTTTTCTACTTTTCCTTTTTGTCTTCTTATTTTTTGTATTGTAAAGTTTTCCATGTCTGGATTCTCTTGCCTGTATTTCTCTTCAAATATCTTTTATGCTGCTCTTTTTGTATTGATTAGTTTTACTTTCTCATTTGCCTGGATATTACACCATATTAAATCTCTTTTTCTTTCCTGTGTCTATATTTCTTCTTCAGATGTCTCCTGATCTTCCTGTTTCTCCTTACTCTGGGGATTCATTCCATCATGCTGTGATGTAATATGTATTAGACCTCCTACACCAAATCTTTCACTTTGCAGGCACTCCATAACTTTAACTTCTATTTTTTAACTTCTATGTTGCTAATCTTCTTCTCCTCTACATCCATCTTTTTGATGTTATTTTTTATTGTGAAATTTTACATATTTGGATGCATTTACCTGGATTTCTCTTCAAATATCTTTGGGGCTACCTTCTTTATATTGATTAATCTAGCTTTCACCTTTGCATTCATATAGCACCATATGACATATCTCACTCCTTCCCATGTCCATATTTCTTTTTTATGCTTTTAAAAAATCTCAGGGTTTTGTTGTTTATATTTTCGCACTTCCTCGGATATTTCTTTTTCCAAACAGATCAAAATTTCTTGATCTAAATACTGTTTTTCACAAATCTGTTATATTAATGAACACACATTTTTATTTGAAGCTTCTGACAGTTTTTCTTGTGAAAGTATTTTTTTCCTTTAATTTCCCTCTTAAACTTTTTGTATATCTTGTGTCTGGAAATTCTGGACTTTTTTGCATAAAAGTAACAATACATAATTTCTTTCTTATCCTCATTAGTCCACTGTATCATCTTTACAGCTCTTCTTTGGCCTATCAGTTTTTGTGATTTTTGTGGACAGTTACTTCCCTCTACAGCAGGGGGGGGCATCCTCCTCTGGGCCTGGCCTGGCCCCATTGTAGGAAAGTTACCATATTTTAAGGATTCTACACTGTCAATTTTTTCCGTTCCTGGCACCAGTGCACCTACCAGGATTGCACACTTTTTTATCCTGGGTCTTGTGCACCCAGCTATCTTTTTTAAATTTTAACCTACTTCTGTCCATGATATATGCTATATAAATACAGTCTACATATCAGTATCATCTTAGTGAGATTTTGTGAAAAGCATGGTCCACCTCATTAAGGTACTCAACAAGACTTGAGGATGAATTCTGTTTCAACAATACTACTCTGCTTTGCTTGCTGACTTATCACCTCTCCATTCAGAACCTAATGAATTGTCTGAGAAGGGTGACATGATGCACACTGTGGAAATGACAAAGAAATGAGAACATCAGAGCTGAAGCCAAAATAGCTCCAGTTGCAGAGAATGTCAATGTCAAGGAAAACAGATTATGCTGTTTTGGACTTGTGCAAAAAAAGCAGGAGATAATCTAGTGAAAAATATTTGGGACAGACAGGAAGAAGATAACAGGAAATGTAGGTGTGCAGCAAAGAGGCGAATGGATTGTGTGACAGAAGGGCATGAAGGTAGGAGAGTGGCATTGAATTGAGAGAGATGGTAACAGCTGACATGACTCCCCAATCCCATGTAGAAAATGAAAAAAAAGCGTTGATAATGATTGATGATGATGATGATGATGATCTTTATTGAGAGACTGTAAGGAAAGTAAGCCTTACATGATGTCAAAAGTTCTACTGCTCAAATAACTAGAAAACTAACTGCAAACATAAGTAGAAAAGGTAGATTTCTGTAGTGTTTATGCTAGGACATTCTGATCTATTATTTCTGCCTGATTTTAGAAACTTTTGTGATAAGATATGATCTCTTTCAAAGACCTCTTTTAAGTTGATGAATAGGGCTTCTGTTACATTCCAAATTTGTAAGTATTTCAGTTGTAAGTTGTGATGCTGTACTTGGGCTTGTATCCATTTTGTCTATCAGAAAATATGTCATATATTTAGATTTATCCCTGAATCTTAGTATGTACTAACTATTTAAAGATTTTTGCAAATTTATCTATGTTTGCAATAGTTTGGTAGTCATTAACCATTTTGGGGTTAGGTATTTTGGGCAATAGAGGAATAACAGCATTTTAAGAGAGATCAGAAAATATTTGAATTGTAAGTGAAAGATTGAAAATACTAGCAATGTGCTTGGACAGAGTGTCTCTGTCTAGTTTTAATAATGTAGGCTGTGTTATATGTAGTATCTCAATGTAATTAGTATCCTTTGCAGACAGTACTCCATTAACTTCTTCTTTAGTGATTAGTCTGAAGTAGAATTGAGGACAGTGAAATATTTCTTCAAGTAGTTGGATTAGGGGTCAGACTGGGCTACAAATCATATATCAATGGAGGCAGGAAGATTTTAGATAGTTTCTTCAATATGACAAAACAGAATTGTTTTCAAATTCATCCTGTAAACCACTAACATAAACTATGGTGGCAGAGCACTGACCATAAGAAGGTCAACTCAATGCTAGCAGCTCATTGAGACAGAATGATCCAGGTAACAAATGGCCATATTAATGGAATTTTAGACCTAACTGATAACTATTAAAGACTGCAAAGAACTAACATAATATGGTGGTATTGCAAAAAACATACAAGCAGCTGGCTTACTGATCTGCAGAGATTTGTACCAGATGATGTTGTTTGGGCTTTAGGTCTGGTAGCCCTAGGTGGAGGAAGTTACACTATTCCAAATGAGTGAAAACTACGAGCGTAACCATGCATGCACCAGATACATTTTTGATGTCATATTTTTTTGTAATGAGATGTGCTGGAATTCAAATTGAAATGACATATTTATCTTAGTTTATGGTAATACACTTTTATAACTGCTTGCAGTTTCTGGAGCTAGGGTAGCACTGCATTTGTAAGGGAGAGAGATACATTCAGCGAGCTGGCAAACAATCCTAAAAGTCCTGTCTTTACCCTTGGTGTAAAGCAAAGCATGTACACCCTATGAGAGACTCTTAAATGCAATAAGATGCTTTATGATGATAATAGTACTGTGAAGGTAACAGAAAGACTTGATAGCTGCTTAACCCTTTAGTTTACTTTCATGTTGTGGAAAAATAATGGAGAATGTAACGTTGGATATGTTATTGTCAGAATTGGAAAGGTTGGGACTTGAAACCATATATCAACATGCATATTTTGAGAACAGATCTGTTACTACCTGTAACATGATGTTCTATAACAATATAATAGCAGCTATGAATAAAACATTGTGCTGTGATGTCATTTATATAAACTTAACTTCAGTATTTGACAGGGTCATACGCAAAACACCAATCCATAAATTAGAACAATTAGGTATTGATGTACTCTTGAAAAGATAGATAGCTACGTAGCTTGCAAAAAGGATATAGCAGGTATAATACAGCAATTGGACAGGTGAAATTTTTGGTTACAGTCAGGGTATCCAACAGGGCTCTGTCCTAGGTCCATACTTGCTTAAAATGCATGTTTCAGACCTAGCTTTTTCATCTGAAGTGTTATACAATCTGTATAAAGATTACTTGAAGTTGGGTAAATTGACTACATGTGTTACAGATAGGGCATGGCTGCAAAAGAACTTGACTAAATTGAACATCTTGGCACAGGAGAATAATATGCTGATAAATACATCAGAATATGAGATTTGGGAGAAGTTAATTGAAAGGTTAATATTTAATACAGCACACAGCGATTGAAACTGTAGATTCATTTAAGGACCTGGGCAGATGGTTAGAGCCAGCTCTGAGTTTTTCTAATTATATCAGCCAATTGGTTAATAATAGTTATAGAACTATAGTTGTATAAAAAGGTTTATGAAGTCTAGGAAATCAAAAATGATGAAATCATTGTCTGGTAGTTACATTAGACCTAATCTTGAGTATGGAACAATATGGAAACCTTATAAGCAAATAAGCATGAATAAACTCGAAAGTGTACAGCGGAAGTATACCAAGGACATCCATGGATGTGAAAAATTAAGTTATTATGAAAGACTAAAATATCTGAACATGTATAGTTTCTCATATAAATATTTAAGAGGAGACCTTATTCAGGTATATAGGACATTTACAGACAACTACTTCTGGGAATATTTGGGGTTATCAAAAAGTAGTAGAAAATTATCAGACAGCCCGTGTAAAAGATTCTATAGGAATAAAAAGTGTAATAATAATTCTCTGAGTGAGCAGATGATTCAAGGCACAGACTACCAAATTACATTAAAGCAAGCACTAGTTTAGATGTTTTTAGGAACAGATGGACAGTTATGGAAACAACTATTTTGGTATACTGGCAGGCTAGAAGGGCATTAATGTTTGTGCTTTTAAAAATTGTGTATGTAGATATATATATATATATATATATATATATATATATATATATATATATATATATGGTTCTACCTCACTTCAACGACACGGAACATCGACAGAAATCGCGAGCCCCAGAAGATCGACAGCAGAAGACCCGACGGGACCTAGAAGATCGACAAGCAGAAGACCGACCCGACGGATGAAAGCACCGAGGATGCCGAAATGGGAAAAGGCTGTGTAGTGACGGACGTTAGGGTGCGAGTAAGGTAAGTGGGGATAGGGGTGGGTAAAGTGAGTTAGGGTTAGGGCGGGTCAGGTAAGTGTGCGGTAGTGATTGTGTTTGGGTTAGGGGCGGATAAGTGAGTTAGGGTTAGGGCGGTCAGGTAAGTGTGTAGTGATTGTGTTTGGGTTAGGGGGATAAGTGAGTTAGGGTTAGAGCGGTCAGGTAAGTGTAGTGACGGACCTTAGGGTTAGGGTTTGGGTCAGGGTTGTAGGTAGTTGTGTATGTATGGTTTAGTGTGGGTTTGTAGGGATTTTGGTGTGCTTGTGTTGTGTATGTGGTTTTTGGACGGGGAATGTGTTTTGGTTGTTGATTGTGGTGTGTGAAGTGTATGAGGTTTCGTGTTTGTGTACCGTCGGTTATTTCGTTGTCGGGCATGTGGGATTTCGTGTTTTTGTACTGTCGGTTATGTGGTGTCGGTGATTGCGTTGTCGGTGTTGTGGTGTTTCGTTTATGTGAGGTAGAACCATATATATACATATGGGTTCACTATATAATTTTGAAATACTGAGATCCTGAATTTGATTATTTCGAAATTATATAGATGAATTTCCAAATACCGAAACCGCAGAAGTGGGAAATTCAAACTAATGAGTTTCCGAGGTTTTGAATTAGTGCTTCTGGTGTTGCGGTGTTTGTATGGTTTGTTGTTAGTGCAAGTATGTATGCAAGTGTAAGTGTGTTGGTTAGGGGCTTTAGTGTATGTCTGTGTGTGTTGTGACTGTGCTGTGAGTGTGTGTGTGTATGAGGGACTGTAAAATGTGTGGGTGTGAGTTATGTTTGTGTGTCTGATTGTGCGATCTTGGAGTTAGTCCATATAAGAAGGAGGGAGTGGGTGGTACAGCCCCCCACATGGGGGGTGTAGGGGGGCTAGCCTCCCTGCATATATGTAGTTTAGATATGTTTGTTTGCTTGTGGGGGGACGTTGTGTGTATGTTTATGCGTTTGATGTATGTGTAGTGTAGGTGCAGGAGTTTAAATTTCGTGGTTTTGGGTGTTTGGGATTTGTAGGTTTCGGGTTTATAATTTTGAAATACTGAAATTTGGGATTTCAGTATTTCGAAATTATATAGTGAATCCATACATATACATATATATATATATATATATATATATATATATATATATATATATATATATGCCACAGTGAGCAAACATTCTTTAATAAAAAAAAAAAGTGGAAAAAATAAAAGTAATATTATGTGCTAGAAATGTATTACAGGACCTTGTATGGAGGATCTACAATGGTACATTGGTGCTGTTGTTAATGTGGTAGGGCTATGAAGTGTGTAGTTTCCAGGCTGTGATCACGGATCCCTGTGGAAGTGAGGTAGATTTACTGAACAGCATAAAGGAGTAACTGTGTCCACATATCCCCTTCTTGTAGGCAGAGAACCATGGTGGTATTTACAGAGGAGGTAGCTGACATCAGAGGGGGTGTGTCCAAAGACTTCTAAGTATATTTTAGCTTAGCTGCACTTGTTTACAAAGTGAACTGCCATGCTGAGCGTGTCCTCTCGGGGGGGTGCACTATCTTAGAAACGTTGTTTAGCTAAGGGGCGTGTCTTTGCGCAGTGTGCCTCCATGCTGAGTGATGAAGTCCAGGGGGGTGTGTACATTCACTGTTAAGCTGTTTACCTACGAGCACACATTTGTGTGGTGTGCCACAGTGCTGAGTGTATTTAAAAGCCAATGACATGGTAATTACTTTTGACTGCTGTTTAACTTAAACTGGGGCTATTAACTGATGTTAATGATATACTAGGAAGGTGGAATGCATCACAGGTAGCCAGTCACACAAGCAACACCCACAGCAGAGCACTATAAAGTATGCATACACCCTACAATCTGATTTTTCCCCATACTCTCAACCATTGGTGTACAGACCTGGGAATTTTAACTGACAGAATGCCTTGTGCTGCTGCAGGTCTGCTACATCTGAATGTGCTAGGTGCTGAAGTCAATGCTGCTGCTGCTGCTGATGGCAGTAGGCCTAGTCAGGAGAAGAGTGTTCAGGCCCAGGGTAACCTTCCAGGAGCTACATGAGCTGGAGATTGTAAAGTGGTACAGGGTAGACAGGGACATACTACAATAACTCACTGAGCTCTGCCTCCCTCAAATCAAACCCAGAGCCAACAGAGGGGGAACCCATCCTACTGGAAACAAAGGTATGTACAGCCTTAGGGTACTAGCTACAGGTACTTTCCAAAGACCAACTGGGGTCATGATGGGGGTCTCACAGGCATCAGTATCTAGGGTACACCACCAGTTTCTGGATGCCATTCTACCACATGCCAGTGAGCACATTTATTTTCCATACACCGCTGAGGCAAGGGCCAGCAACATGCAACACTTCTACCATGTAGCACACTATCCTGAGGTACTGGGTGCCATAGATTGCACTCATGTCCACATCAAGTCACCACCCGGTGAGGAGGATAGAATCTACATCAACCGCAAGGGGTACCACTCCATCAACTGCCAGGCCATGTGCAATGTCCAAGGGATTATCCTGAATGTGTGCACTGGCAGCACTTGCAGTTACCATGACTCCCACATCTGGCATGCATCACGGCTGTACCAGATCTTTTCTGGGGATGGGATTCCCACACGGCCATTTACTGGGGATGCTGGCTATGCACTGGAACCGTGGATGATGACACCCATCAAAAATGCACACACACGCATGTAAGAGCGCCATAATGAGGCACACTCACAAACTAGGAACATCATAGAGCATGTGTTTGGGCTTCTGAAGTCATGGTTTCTGTGCCTTGATATATCTGTGGGAGCCCCGCAGTACTCTCCAGCCACATGTGCACATAAGTTCACTTGCCACAGGAAGACTCAGAGGAGGAAGCCCCTGATGATATCCCTGTAGGCAAATGAGGCATGCCCAGTATGCTCTGGCTTTGGCCAAGAGACAACACATAGCACATTCGCTGACAACCTAGGGCCCTAGGGACTGACACCTTACTCCTCCTTACATACATATATTAAAATTGTTGATGCCAGGCAACCCACACAACCTGTACCTATCTGTGTATTGGCTACGTACTGCTTGCATCACACATAGTCAGCCCTGAACTACAGTTCTGACAACTGCTACATTCGCAAGGTAAGTCTCTAACCTGCACACTACTTGTAAGGAGTACTATAATATGGTATCGTATGCATAGATTTGCTGCATTTATGCAAGGAAATATAGTGGGCTATGTGGGCAGAAGTAACATCCACATGGGACTATAAATACCCAGTCCAATAGTATGTATTCCCTAAGAATGACTAGGCCTCATAGTTTGAAATATTGACTACATCAGTCAGAGGAGATGTTAAACAGTGGGCTCACATGATATTTGGACTACTTTTTATCCCAGCAGATCATGTGTTGTTGTTCACCTACCCACAACACAGCAGTGCTCCATATAACTGCTTTAACAGTAAGTCAGCAATGGTATGTCAGCAGACCAGGCAATCTCAGGGCTGTAACATAGAATCTGAGCACAGCATGTATGTTACATGGAAAGCAGGAATAACAAGATACATATTTATGCTGTTGATTGTGTGATGAATGACCCCTCTTTGTGTGGCAGCTTGTGTGGCACAGTGGACTAGAGAAATTATCATGGGTGATGGGTGTTAATGGTTCTAATCTGGAAGTAGTCACGTATTTTGCATGTCAGGTATTATTATGTTGGTGTTTTCACAGACTTTCAGTCTGTGTGTGGTGTAACATTGTAAACCTCAGACACATATTACTTACAGCAGACATTTTGGAAATGCCATGGACATTTTGAGTGAAGTGCAGTACTGCAGACACAGGGACAGATGTCATTGTCTGTAACACACAAAATCCTGGACTGGAGTACAGTGAGGTGTGGCCTGAAGTCACTTCATAAGTACTGACAGTCCCACTGGACATGCCCAAACACTTAGTTAAAATGAGTGCAATTCTGTTGCCCCTTCATCAAAATGAACTGTTATGTGTCTGTCACTATTGTTCTCTGACAGACATAGTATATCTATATGTAGTCTCAAATAGATATGTACCGATATATATATATATATATATATATATATATATATATATATAAATATATAAATATATATATATATATATATATATATACATATATTAAAATGATACATATGCTATCCCCATATGTCTACATAACGCATATACATATCATAGATACACACAGCCACATGTATACATACATCCCTGTTTTATATATATATATATATATATATATATATATATATATATACATATATATATATATATATATATATATATATATATATATATATATATATACAATTATGTGTGTGGGTGACTGTATTGTTCTACATACCCTTATAATGGTGAGTAAATCTGCACTATCACACATCCATACCTTTGATCAGAGGATCCAAACTAAGGGCGCAACAGTACATAATCCACTTACATACAGACACCTGCGCCTGCTGGATGTCACCATGTAGACAGACACAGGTGAGCAGGTGTTGTAATATATAATGTTGTCAATGCACATATGGACAGGGCACATTGTTCTGACAGCAGGTATGTCTATCTTAAGTGCAATCAGCCACATATGGCCATACTGGTAACTGTGCACACATAGCTCGGGTAATAACAGTTATCTCACTGCTAAGATAATAGATGCAGATAACAGTATGAAGCAATATCACTCTGCAGGCTGCAGATGCTGTTCAACATAAGCCTAGTTTGTATAATGCACAAGTACTGTGTCTGCAATCACATATGCAACAAACTTAACTTGTGGTGCGTGCAATAAGTACTGTGGTTTTTAGTGTATAACACTAGATAGGTAGGGGTAAGTTCATAGGTGTATTCATAGGTGTGTACTAGGCTAATGGCCCTGGAGCCTTTA
Organism: Protopterus annectens; assembly: GCF_019279795.1. Lineage (NCBI taxonomy): Eukaryota > Metazoa > Chordata > Ceratodontiformes > Protopteridae > Protopterus > Protopterus annectens. The sequence continues at coordinate 1,238,244,013 of NC_056745.1, forward strand.
CAAGCCTAGCCCATAGGATTACCCTGGTATCGTGCCACCCGACATTAGTCCCCAGTGCCTCTGTCAAGTAGAGCCACTGAAGTGATCCCTGTGGTGAATTTTCTATTTCCCCATCCACTCATCAAGATTTCTCTTAAAGAGGGCCAGTGAGGTGCTCTGTTTAACATGTATGGGAAGTCTATTCCATAGCATGGGCAGTCTCTGGGTTATGAACCTGTCCCTCCAGCATCTTCTGTTGATTGTGGTAATGAGGTTGAGGTCTCTGGAGCATGTGGTATGGAGGGATTGGGCTTTCTTTAAATGTAGCATTTCTAACAGAGCTGGGTCAGACATGACTTTGTAAGTCAAGCAGAGCTTGCCTCTAAGTGGGTGATATGAGACAGAGAATAGTTGGAGTTTTTTGAGTCTGTCTATATAGAACAAGTGTTTAAAGCCTAGGATCATCTTTGTGAGGTACTTTTGTGGCCTCAGTTGTTACAGGTGTCTAATGAGGTACATGCCAAATGGGGCATCATACTCGATGATTGGCCTAATGAGGGAAGCGTAGAGGGAGGCAATGACCTTTTTCTTCCTGGATGCAAAACCCTTAGCAATGTGATGTGCCACATAGAAGGACTTTCTGACCACAGTGGCAATGTGGTGGTCAAAAGAGAGGTTTCTGTTAACCTGTGTTCCCAGATCTCTTACAATGCCTTCTGTGTTCAGTGGACTACCATCAATGTGGTAATTCATGGGAACTGAGTTTCTCCCAAAGGGGATGACGACACAATTTCTGGCATTGAGCTGAAGGCCATGGTTCTGACACCAGTCATTCTTCTCACTGAGGCCTTTCTGCAGGATGTCAGCATCACTTGATGAGTTAATAATAGCTCCCAACTTGCAATCATCTGTGTGAGGCCTTTCTGCAGGATGTCAACATCACTTGGGGAGTTAATAGCTTCTGACTTGCAATTGTCTGCAAACTTTTTCCCTTTGTGTTTGCCTGGACTTCAGAGAAGTACATACCAAACAGGAGGGGACCTAGGACCAAACCCTGTGGGACTCCACTTTTGACTGGTCAGCAGTCTGACTTGGAGTCAGCTACTTTCACACTGTGGGTTATATCTGTGAGACAGTTTGCAACCCACCTAGTGCTATATGGGTGTGAGTTTTTGTATGATTTCTGAGTGGGGAATGGTATCAAAGGCCTTGGCCAGATTAAGGTAGGCTGTATGAACCACCTTGCCTTCATCCACAGCTCTGGTGACTGACTAAAAGAAGTTGACCAGGTTGAGCAGGCATGATCTACCCTTCACAAAACCAAACTGTGTGGGATTGAGAGTTTGGAGATTCCCTGTATCCTTTTTTATTAGGTCCATGTTGATACAGTCCATAGTTTTGCTTATCAAACTCATCAGGCTAATGGGGCAATAGTCCCCAGGGTCTGTAGTCACTCCTCCTTTGTGGAGAGGGATGACTGTAGCAATGCACCATTTGATAGGGACAAAGCCTGAGGTTAGACTGTGATTGAACAGGGCACACAGGTGTGGTGCCAATTCACTCTGTAGTTCATGTAGAACACAGCCAGTGATATTGTCAGATCCCATAGAAGCTGTATTCTTGGCCTTGGACAGTGCTGTTTTAACCTGTGATGCAGTAATACTGGGTGCCTGGCAATCTACTGGTATTGTGATTGGTCCATTGGAGGGGAGGGGTAAAGTTGGCACAAAATCTGTCGGCCAGTATACTGGCATTATCTGTTGGCTCAGTATAAATAGCTCAGAGCAAATTTGGGTATTGCCATGGAGATTCTTTACACAACTATAGAAGGCCTTGTGGATGTCTTTGCTATCTGATGCAGTTCTGTCAGCTAGCTTTAGAGGATTTGATGAGGGATCTGAACTTTTTGTTGAGGCTGATAAAGGAGTTTTCCAGTCTTGGGACTTCACCTTATTCCACATTAGTTTCTTCCTTCTGTTGAAGAGTTTGTTTATGGCAGGGGACCACCAGATTGGCTTTTTCTTTTTGGGGAGAGCGTCTTGGTTCTATTGGGTATGGCAAGATCCATGCATTTGTGTATGTGTTCATACAGTGCATTGGTGTATGATTTGGCAGTCATGCAACTATTCTCCATTTGCATGGGTATTGTGAAGTTAGACACCTCTGTTTTTAGGAGCCCACCAAAGTTAGCTTTGGAGAAGTGCTAATCTCACTCCAGCCTAGTTGGTGTGTGTGTGTGTGTGTGTGTGTGTGTGTGTGTGTGTGTGTGTGTGTGTGTGTGTGGGTGTGTGTGTGTGTGTGGGTGTCTGTGTGTGTGTGTGTGTGTGTGTGTGTGTGTGTGTGTGTGTGTGTGTGTGTGTGTGAGGCTATATCCCCTTGCAAAACAACTGACTTGCTGCTGGCTCCCAAACTACCCTCTCCTACAAGGCCTGATGATGTCATCCACCTTAAGACTACCAGCTGACAGTGGAAGCTTAGACGTAAGCTGTGATGCATGCAATAAGTACTGTGAGCTGGAGTGTATAACACTAAACAGGTAGAGGTTCTAATCTCACTACAGGCCAGTTGGTGTGTGTATGTCCATAGGGCATAAATATGTCACCTTGGTAACTTAGAAATAAGTAGGGTTTTGCAATATTGCGAGTGATATGGGACATTTGAACTGCATTAGCATAATGACCATACAGACCTCACAATCATAGACATCTTTACACCCATGGTTACATTATTAGCACATATTGCCCCAATCCAAGAGGTACACAGGCAGATGCTCTGTGTTGAGATGATGGTCACCCAGCCAGTCATACAGATGGAATGCGCTGAGGTACACTGATGTGCTCTGTGTGCCGTTATGCAGGGTTCTGTCTACTACACAAATCTCTTCCACAAACATGTAGTCCTAACATCAAATATGAGGTTAATGTCCTTACAGTGAGTTATCAATCTACTATGGCTCCTATAGATAGGCAGCATATGCAATCAAGCAGGGTCACACAATGCCCGTATGCAAGGCACAGATCACCTCTGCATAGTCTGTATGCCACATTTGACAATTACAGATGATCCCCACTGAACACATACTGAAAACCTGAGGTGTCCTTGTAAGGGACCATACTGTTGTGTGCATTTCCAGTACTGCTTATAAAGGTACATCAGCAACAGGCCATTGCACTAACATATTGGCATGTACAGGGAACAATACTTGGAGGTTATGAGTATGTCACTATTGACTGTAGCCTCATCTATGCCATATAATTCTTGCCATACTACTGTGGAGACATGGTGACCCGAGGCATACTAGGTGTAAACCTGTGTGCTCAGGTCTGTGTGGTCAGTCCTTTCACTCCTGTGTATGTACCTCACATGTTGTGACTGTTGTGCTACACACCAGGTACATAGATCTAACTAATGGAAATGACAGTACATATATATTCGCATGGAGTTTATGGCCATTAGTATGTCAACGGGTATGTGTTCACAATAGACTCTTGCAGGATAGTGACATGCCACAGAGACTCCATGACTGCTCACAATTTGCAGGCAACAGCCAACATTGTTAGGCACAGTCATTCACTAGTCACTTGAATTGTACTTAAATGGATTCCAAACAGTAGAGGACCCAGGACTGTGCCTTGTTGAGCAGTGGCAGTGCATCCAGCACTACAGAGGGGAGTGTGCTGTCCACACCATGATGTGGCAGGCAATGGGCTTGTGGTCCTGGGTGTTCCCATGGAGGGCACCTTCCCAGCAGACAGCAATCACCATCAGGTACAAGCAACGCTTCTGATCATGGCCATGGCGGCACCAGTGCAACTTCTGGCAGAGCCTTGTTGAGCACTGCTACTTACAGATCAGCTATTGGAGGTGGGTATCCCTATGTTATGTATGTGTGCCATCAATGGGCCACTTAGGGACCCTTGCTATGTCAATACACAGGCATATTGTACAACTGTAGCAGCCACACAGGTTCCATGGTACACCAATATACAGTGTACATGACATGTCCTATGTAGGCTGTGTCACAACCATACATGTGTTGTCTGTCCCCTAAATGCTTTGTAGTGGATGTGTATGCTCTATATAAGGAGGTGCGGGATCCCACAGTGTACCTCCCACATATCCATGATAGAACAAACACATGTCTCACCTGTTCTACATGCCTACAACATCACTGTGGTGTACATAGTACATGCTGGAGAGACCGGTATGTCACACAGACAGTACACCCTACATGAAACAGGCCCCACATACATGTGAAGCACACATCTGCTGTGACACATATCATATGCTGGTTACACAATGGGATGCAGAATATGGCAATCATAGCTATAGTCAGTCAACTCTCTGTACTAGACACAGGATATTTGAAAAGGGGTCATCTCCATCACCACAGCTTGTAGATGCATTAGTTCCCAAAACCCTGCAGACCTTTTCACATATTAGCAATGCATGAGTACACTGAATGCCGCCAATGTCCTTTTTAGCCTGTTACATACATATGAACCTCTGGAGCCATGCACTTATACTGCTGTACCTTGCTGAAGACATATTTCTGCTGTGCTGACATGCCATCCTGTGCTGCTTTATTGCTGCTGTGTCTCCATTATCCCAAAAGACTTGCACCTGTCATTGTTTAACTTTACAGCCATTACAACATCATACAACATAAGGTCCACAAAAGTATGTGGCGTACTCATAACAAATGCTAGCATACAATATCTGTCAGTAAACACTACAAATAGCATGGCAAAACAACAATGCATTACACAAGTACATGTTAACTAATAAAGTCACTCTGTGCATCAGACACATAGCTTCATTTCCCTACATTGATGGTGAGGATGACAGGTATGTGTCACAGGTATCATCACTGCTCAGGATGTTATGTGGAGGTGCAGGTGGCCTAGGCTGACCCAAATGGTTGACAGCATGTGTGTGAGTCAGGATGGGAAGCAGGTACGATGGACCATGGAAAGGTGCCATGTGTGCCTATAGATGACCTGCATTTGACAGTGGTGTGTGAGTCTGTGCATGTACAGAGTCAAGCTCAGTGTTAGCCCTACATGTGTATATGTTGGACAGCTTTGGACTGTACATGGTAGAGTTGACTGTTCCGGCCCCGAACATTGGAACTGGCTCTGCCAGAAGTTGCACTGGTGGTGATTGCTGTCTGCTGGGAAGGTGCCCTCCATGGGAACACCCAGGACCACAAGCCCATTGCCTGCCACATCATGGTGTGGACAGCACACTCCCCTCTGTAGTGCTGGATGCACTGCCACTATTGGGGCATGATTATGCATGGCCATGTGGACCCTCAGCAGATGTAGTTGCTAACCTATGTCCTGAAGTCCGATGCTCAACCCCAACCAGACGTTCCATCACAGACAGTGTGCATTCCAAGACAGATATTCTGCGATCCCTCTCAGACCACCTTCTTTCCATTGCATCAGTGAACCAATCCAGGGTATCAGCAATGTGGTGGAGGCAGTCACAGATGGTAGATTGTGCTGCATCCATAACCCTGAGTATTCATCTAGAAGTCCTTTCAGAACATGCCTCTGCCTCCATGACAGCCCAAAATATATGGCGAGTGATCCATGATGTGACACTTGCAACAGGTGGTGGATGGACAGCAGGCTTCATACGAGCACTCCTATCAATCTGCCTGTGTGGGACCTCGCCAGCTCTCTGGCTATGGGCAGTGTCTACACTCACTGGAGCCATAGTTGCTACACTTTCCTGTTCAGTGTATCCACCTTCTGACTGTACAACATATGTGGCCTCCAGGGACTGGGGATGTGTATGCATACAGACTGTGTGCAGTGATAATGCAGGCAGAAGAGTGATGTCAACCTCTGGAACATATTCAGCACCTGAAACCCCCACCTGTGCCTCACTTTAGCCACCATCATCATCAGAGTCTGAAGAAACACTGACATCAGGTTGTGTAGGAGACTGAGACCACCCCCCTCCAGTCACCTGTGATAAGAAAGGAGGAAACACTACATGAACATGTGCATTATTATCCTCTGCACTCCTATATTGCAATATATGTTAAGTTCTATACACTGTTGTCACTATTACAGAACTGTTTAACCCACAACCTCATATAGCAGGAGATGAGGATGTTACTTTTCCCACAAGTAATATCTCATTACACTGCAATCTCATCAGCAACAGTGAGGTACACTGTTGACATGGATCTATATTAAATTATCGAATGGAATGAATGTCGAACGGCTGCATTATCGAATGTGCCATTCATTGAGTTCTGGTTTTTGGGATTGGGGTGCAGTGAAGATTGGGTATTTTGTCCTTTCCTCACTGTAGTGCAATCTCGGAGTTGGTATATATAATTAGCAGAGTTGGGGGGCGTAGCCCCCTCAAAACCAAGTAATGGGAATGGCACTTTTGATATTTTGGCCATTCGACATTCATTCCGTTCGATATTTTAATATAGACCCATTGACATTTGTACACTCGCTGCACAGTTGACACATATGACACTCTGTTGCATCCTGACAATACCATCACATCTAACAGTGTGGTCATACTTACATAGGTATGAGTCTAACATGTGTACGGTCAGTATATATGTGTGCATTTGCCAATCATGCTGACAGTACATCAAAGCAGGCAGCAGGCCTGGGATTATAATCTAGGGATTACAGTACTGTAAATCTACATCTATAACAAAACAGTGTCATGCTTACCAGGAGAAGGACCATGGGCTTGGCCAATACCTGATGAACCTGTTAAAGTTGATGGAGAGGTGATGTCAGTACCACTGCATATTCACCACCACAATATAATACATACATATATCTCACATTTACAGTAGTTACTGTGTTACATCCTATATTGATCAAAATCTGAGCATGACACTCAAACTACAGTGAAATACTACTCCCCCAACAAGCAGACAAGCCTGAAACCCACATAAAACTATGTATGCCCTGACGCAATAAATGCTACAGTATTGCAATGCTGATCAAACTAAGCTTACCTGAACTTTCCTCTGTTCTGGTCACCGTGGTACCCACATCTACAATATAGGGTGTGATGGATGTCTGGAAGATGGTGTGGGTGCCAATATTTGGAAAGGAATATCTCCTTAGCTGAGAGTGGTTGTTCCATTACAGGCCATCCACCGGTAGTGACACGATCCCTGGTTACATCTGCCACCCTTCTGCATGTGGCAGTTATCATATCTGTAGCCCAGTGTCAAAATTACTCATAGATCCTGCCCTGATGACCCCTGACATTCACATCATGGACAAGGTCCACCCACAATGCAGCCCATGTTCCCTGTTTTACCTCCCTCTGGACAGTAGGATGTCATGATGTTGCCACAGTCCCTCAAGTATAATGTCACTCTCAACATCTGAGAAAGGTGCACATCTTTAGGGTAAATGATTCCTGAAAGACAACAAAATGGGAACACATTACAAGATCACATATGTGGAGGTACACTATGTAGAGATACAGCAAGGACAAACTGGCTGCCACTATCCACTGCTTGCTCACACATGTCATACTCCATGGTGTGCAAACATACTAAGTGTGTGGATACAACTGTGATAGTATCAATAGTTAGCTATTCCCGTGTGTGCCATGACAAATAATGCTGTATGATCATACACCCAACACTGGAGCCTACTGTAGTGTATCCCCCAGAGCAACCTTACAATAATATGTCAAAAGAACAGTGCCAAACAAATAGCATTGTGCTATTATAGCTACTATAGAGGGACAGTCCAATGGAACCAGAGTGCCACAATGACAATAAACAATGCGCCCTTGATGTATTGTACATCCTCTGTAGGTGTAACAAAGCAGGAGAGCAAAGACATGTCATTATCACAGGTCTAAGAAAGGCTTACTGCTGTACTCCCTATTCCCTCTAACTATATTTATACATCTGCATCCTATTATACACAAAAAGGTTACATAACTGATGGAGTGCAGTACCCCTCTTTTGAAATGCGGTGATATTTAAGTTGTGCAAGTGCGTGTTGTATGTGAGTAAAGTCTCATACAGACTAGTTCCCCACAGCCAGCTGCTTGCCTTTTTAATATGCTTCTCATCAGCAGGTGATTGCCTCTTAACCAATCTATGGGTATGAAATGCTAATTTCAGCCAACACAGCTGATTTGCACTATCATCAGCCAATGACATGCAACCACAGTACAATATTATAAGGCCTTAATGAAGATTAGGGCCCCTTTCTGATATGTTGTGCTAGACATTACTGGGGTGAGGAGACTACATCATCGTAGCGGATTGGTCTGCAGCAGGCACTTGTACATAGAGATGTGTGTGCAACAGGCTGCAGCTACTGCTGCAGGTAATAGACATAGGCAGAAAGTGTGAACACTTTGGAGGACAACAAGCTGAGGAATAACTGTGGGAGCTGTGTCAGCCTTGTTGTAGGGCAGAGTCAGAGTGTGGCTATCCTTTCCACTCCAGTTAAGGCATGTGTTTTAAGGTAAGTATGCTACTATCAGAGTACTAGGCAACATGCTTGTGCGTCCTTGAGCAAGATGGGGTATAAATATAAGAATATGTCCACCATTTGGGAAACTGCCAGGCCATGTGTTGCAGTCTGGTAGTACTTTGCAGCATGTATGAGGACAGGCCTTGTTACAACCAGGGACTTACAATTTGTATGTTAGCTGTGCACCTATGATAATCTGCACTGTATCTTTGGAAGAATTGTGTAGTGCATTCTGATATCAGTGGCCTTCATTTGCAGTACCTGAGTTGACACTCTCTGTGAATGCATATTAATGCATGATGTGACACTTTATGCACATATAGTTTTACTACTGGGATATGTGAAGTGTGTTCCTACCTGCAGACCTGTGATTCCATCAGTGAAATGTAGACATTTAATTTGATATGCATTGCATGAATAAAGAGTTCAAGACTCAGTCACTTTTGCTGGTTTCATCATACTATAATTCCACTACTACACACCACTGGCTTTAAACCAAGGCCTGTGTGTGGCAAAATGTACTGTTTGCAAGCCATTTAACATACTGAACTGCTGAGCCACTGTTACAGCAGGTGTATCTGCAAGCTATATGTGCAAACATAGAAGCTGTGACAAATACTTTCTACATCCATCAGTATGTGCATGGCTTTATATGGATGTATTTCTTCACTTATGATCCCAGTTAAACATGTATTTGGTATTAATGCTTTAGCAGGTGTCTTTCTACATGTTACTGATAAAAGGGCATCTTTATCTGCTATCACAAGCCTACTGACATCCATTAGTATATCTTTGGCTGTCTAGTGGTGCACTATTGCACCAGAGTCCATTGTATGCTCCCATTTTTTCCATTCATTTTTAATCAAGTTTTCACAGCACAGGGCGGCATGCAGCTGCACTGATACATGCTTAAAGACTGTAGCTGGCAATTACTATGTTTTGTTTAAACCACCTGTTTTAATTAAGAGTTTTGTGGAGTGGCAGGTTAATGCAGTGGTGTGCAGGTGCAATGGTCTCGGGTTTGAAACATGGGAAAGGTGTTTATTATGTAAGTGTGTATTCCAATTTTAAAAACACATATAGTCCATATAGCTCTATTTAGCTGAGCTAAGCAAAGCTGTGGGATGAGGAGTCTCATGCAGCACTGTGCTAAAAAATATAAAGGAAAGAAAAATGGGAGATAGGAAAGTGGTGAAATGGGGTGCAAGCAGTGGGAAAAACAGTGAAAGGCAGGTAAGGATGCACAGGAATGGTGAAAGAAAAAAACATAAGTGTTTCTTGTACAGCAACAATTTGCACTATGACAGAATTTGTACATGATTTTGAACTCTCATCCCCAGAGAGAGGGGTGTGGACAACATAAGTGCATTGCCAAGCCAATTGGACAAAATTGCATGTGTCTAGGGACATGTGTGCAAAATAGAGAGCTATGTATGGGATGAAAAATTTTTTTTTGGTACAGGTGCCCATTTGTTTAAGTTGAGAGTGGAATGTTGGGGAAGGGACATAGGTATGTGTGGGGGAGGTAAGTTGGGTAGGTGAGGATGCATTTGCAAACAGACAAAACAGTAGACAGGGGCTGTGAGTGACACAATGAAGCAGGTCAACACCTTGGATAGGGATGGTGTTGCGGAATCCAAGTCCCATGTGCCTCCACAGGATAGCAGCATGACTTATATCCCCACCGATGGGACTGTCAGCACTACTCTGTCACTGTCCTGGGGTGGCAGTGGAGGAGGCTGGGCACTGGAGCCTGACTGCCACATCAAGTTGGCCAGCATGCCCTCAATCCAGCACAGATGGTTGTCAAACCCTTGTTAGACGATCCTGAGCACCAAGACTGGTAGCTCATTCCAGGTGACAACACCACCTCCACCACCGCTCCCAGATGGGGGCCTGGCCCCTTTCCATGTGGCAGTACTACCCAATGCCACAGGTAGTGCAGGGGCAGCAGAGGGGGTACAAATGCAACATTAAATAACATAAGTCAGTATGTTCACAACATGCCCATTGGAATTAAAGCATAAGTCCAACAAAACAGTTAGTTTAACAAAATATTTTAATATTGAGTCATAATAAAACAGAATAAACTACATTTTTTCCAAAATATATTTAGTTTAACAAAATAGGTTAATATTAAATCATAATAATAAATAACTATAATAAATAAATTAAGATAGAGGGTGGGGAGAGAGAGAAACATTCCATTAACGTCAAGACAGATTATATTCCTGAAAACACTGATAATAAATACTCTACAGGTGTGCAGTGTCAGTTTTGAGTACAGTGACTACAATTTTCCTATATGTAGCACATACATACCTCTCAAGCTGTTAGTATGGGTCAGTATGGGCCATGCAGTAACAACTGCAGGTACACAACTACACAGCACAGTTTCAAATAATGTGGACTTATATAACTACCAAGGTGTCCTGTAAGCAGATTTGGTAATACGTTCCATTCCAGGTAATCATTTTTCTGGTAATCCTGTGACAGAAGGCTTAGGCAGTTTAAATTAGATTATGAGAAAGTGTGACACTTGAGAGGCATGTCTGTGTATACATAAACTAGATAGCGATCATGCCTTAGTTAGCAGGCACGGGAATAGAACTCAATTGCTGTAACTGCAAGGGACATCTGCAAATACTGTAATAATTGACTGCCAAAACTTAGTACAGACATGCAAGGAATACAGCCATACTGGACATAATTATATTTATTTTGGAATCAGCAATGCTGAATGCACTTTATTGGTATTAATGAGAAGTGTCTATGACATCTAAACATGATATCTGCTCATAACACGGACTACCTCAACCACATACCTTTTGTACGTGGGGTGGGAGAAAATAGGAGCATTATGTGACTGATAATGGCCTGGAGACAACCTTGTATCATACTATGAGTTGAAAATGACCTGTTACAGAACATTCTTTTTGCATTCTAGAACTATTACAGTGTTATAATTGAGTGCATTGACAGTAGAACACACATACATGGAATAAAACCGTACTGCATATATTACAACAGCTTTCTTTAGGAATCAACAATTTATTTATTTTGCCATCCAATACATATGATAGATTCAATACCATATGGTGAAAGTCTTAGAATTAAGAGGTTATGTACTGATAGAAAAGACTTTGATGAAGAAATGAGCAATGTAACAGACATGTTTATTAATAGAGGGTACAAACCCAACAAAGTACAGGAGGCCATAAATAAGGGAGAAAGAAATAGAAAACACGATGCTAGATGTAAAAAAGTGACTAATAAAGGTACAAATTTGAATGACGATATCTTTTTTGTTACCAAATATACAATGTTTAGAGAAAAGTTCATAGAATTGATAAAATATAGTTAGGATATTTTAAGAGATGATAAAAATCTTGAACATATTTAGAATAGAAAAATAAGATTTTCTTTTACAAAGGGAAGACATTTGAAAGATTGTTTAGAGCTTGGCAGATTTAGGCTACCCAATAGTGCCAGATATAAGGAAATAAATCAACAGGGAACTTTTCCCTGTGGTTAGTGTAGTATATGTTCTTTTATAAGAAAATGTTTTGCAAGTATAAATGGTAGAAAATTTCAAGAAACTGGCACTTATAATTGGAAAAGTGAGGGTATAGTATATAGTTTAAGGTGCCCATGCAATAAATGTAATGTTGGAAAAAGCAAAAGAAGCCTGGCAACAAGACTGAAAGAACATATACATGACATTAGGAAGGGCAGTGAATATAGCCCTTTTGCTTTGCACTTTTTAGAAAAGCATAGGGGGGATCCTAAGGGATTGCAAGCAACAGTGCTGAAACAAGTTTTTTAAGATGGTTTAGAGATGATAGATATAAAAAAAAAACAATTAAGAAGGAAAGAAACCATCTTTATTTTAAAATTTGATACTTTGAGACCTAAGGGACTCAATCAGGAATGTAATTGGAAGTGTTTTCTGTAGTAATGTATCTTTAAGAGCTTTGAAAAGGCTAATGGATGGCAATTACTGTTTTAATTATTGATGTTTATCAATGGCAATGTTTTATAAGTTCATAGGTTCATAGGTTGGTACTAGGCTATTGGCCCGAGGGCCTATGCAAACCTAGCCATAACAAATCTTAATTCCCTGGATATTTCTTCCCACAATATTTACTTCTCTGGGCCCCTGTCTAGCAGGGCAACTCACATGATCCTCGGGATGAATTTCCTATCTCCCATCCAATCATCAAGGTTCCTTTTGAAGAGGGCCAATGAGGCACTCTGCTTGACTGGTAGACACTTCATTCATCTGTTGACATCACCTAGTGATCTCCATTTGGGCTCAACAATATTGAAATGATGAGAAAGTGCATCAACATTTGAAGAAACATCCTTACATTACCCAGGTATAGCGGATAATGAGGTTTCCACAGTATAGGTTCATAGGTTGGTACTAGGCTATCGGCCCTAGGGCCTATACAAGCCTAGTGTTAACAATTTCCTGGATATTTCTTCCCACAATATTTACTTCCCTGGACCCCTGTCTAGCAGGGTGACTGATGTGATCCCTGGGGTGAATTTCCTAAATCCTATCCAATTATCAAGGTTCCATTTGAAGAGGACCAAGGAGGTGCTCTGCTTGACATGTATGGGCAGTCTATTCCAGAGTATGGGGAGTCTCAGGGTCAGGTACCTATCCCTCCAGCATGTTTTGTTTATTGTGATGACAAGGTTTAGATTCCTGGAGCGTATGCTCCTATACTCATTGTAGATTCAAAAGAGCTGATACCTCCTGTCTAGTATATTAGTCATCTCAATGAATGGATGAAGGAATATGATAACCTCAATGTTTTTTCTGATCGAGAGTGGTGAATAACAAAATATCTGGAGAATACAATAGCTCCAAGGATATGACTAAAGTTGTCATCTAGCCAGATCTAACTTATAAATGTTAAATCATGACAGCATATTAGGTTGGAGATAGTCCTAAGCTTGTAATGGAGCTGGCATTATTACACAGCACCATTATATGATCTTTAGAGGACAAGCATCCCCTGACAATCTAGACTATAAGAGGTATCTATGGATGCATCATGAAAAATGAGCAATGAATAACCAATATGGTGCTTCATGTTATGACAGTAACTACAATGCAAATAGCATGACAATGTTCCCCACCCACAATCTTCATGATACCAGTGGAAATGACAACTGCCCCTGCTTTGAAATATCTTAAGACTGCTGTACACAGTAAAGTTGTGCAGAGAAGGCCATAATGGAAAAAAAAAGTGCCAGAGTGCCAGAAGAAGATCTGTCACACAACCTTGTAACTATTAAAATCAGAGCTATATCTAAGGAAATGTGAAGGGGCAGTCGGTCACTGCCCTAGGAGCAAGCTCTTAGGCAGCTTAATCAACAGTTACTGATGGGGTATGATTGTAATACCAGCATTTATTTAATAAGTTGTGGGTGATATCATGGCTTCACAATTGAATACAAATACTGTATTTAGAGTTACAGTTAGGAGACCAGTTTGTTAGTATTTGTAACAAGAAGGTTGTTGCAGTTACTGACATTTTTTTGTCCTTGACTTCTGGAGACTCATTTTTGGTCATCAAGCTTGAGCTGAGAGGGTGCCAGTCTAGGGAACTGCCCAGACACCAGATAATTTAGCTGTGCTTCTGATTAAAACCCACAATCAAAGTAAATAAGCCAGGTCAGCATAGGTATTAAACTGGAGTAAATGGTGTAAATTATAAAACAAGAAATGGAGAAGTCAAGAATGTACAAACTGGAAAAAATGTCAGTACAAATTAAGTAATAAAAACATGACAATGCATAACAAACCAAGTAACTTACTAAGAATTGCAACATAGAAAAAAAAATCTCAAAGGGAATTAAGAATAGAAAACTGACTAAAAATAATAAAATTCATTAATAATAATAATAATAATAATAATAATAACCTGTGGATAATTGGCCAAAAATAGGAAATGCTCAATTTGTAGGCACAATGAGGTTGCTAACCTTGTAGTCCATGGTTAGAAGCAATAATTCCCAGTTGGTGTAGGTAGTCCTGTGTAGAAAGTAGAGCTTAAAATAAAAAAAGTAAAAATGCAAAGGAAAAGAATCAGTAAAGGCTTCAGTGGAAACAGTCATAGTTATAGTTCTTAAAAAGTAAAAAGGTGAAAAAATTACCATAGTTGACCAGTGATAATATGGAGGTAAGTGACATTTAAAACATGAAAATGTAGACAATATAAATCCAAACAATGAAAAAGGTCAAATGAAGACTTTATCCAGAGCACCAACAGATAAGGCACACTGCTAGACTGTGGTGGAATTCCAGTGCAGAATCATCAACCCTAACAAACAAGTGCTGCTAAATCCTGACTAACAAATAAAATGTAAATAAAATACAATCTGCAATAGACAATTTACTTACAGAAACTCCAGAAATCCAGCAGCATGAACATTTTTGTACAGATTATGATACAGATGTTTTTGATGTGTTGAGTGGTCTTTCTAGGCGTGTAAAAAGACTTGAGAGTCATTGATTTGAAGGTGGAACAGGGCTGACACTGGTTCAGTGACCTGCAGATGAGATAATACAGGCAGTTTCAGTGACAGAGGCAGAAGACACTAAGGACAAGTTCTGTTTCCCAAACAGGAGGGAAAGCAAGCATGTGCTTTGCAATCCAGATAGGAATTTGTGTTGGCACAATGGATATGTTATGTTTATGCATACATTGTATATCTGTCTGTATATGTATCCTTATTAATGTAATGACAGCTATTTTATTTGCACTTTTCTCACTAAGTAGACCATAATAAATCATGTCTAGTTGTTTTGTTAATGTTGATGCACCATTGTTTTTGCACTGACTTCTGTAAATGTGTCCTGGATACTAAATAAATTGCTGTAGTTTTGCTCTAGGTATGTAACTGAAATTACTTGGCTGCTGTAAATGGTTGTTACAACATAGACTATGAACTGTGATTTGTTGTAAAACATTGTAGTGTACAGCTGGTTCACATTTCTGCAGTGTCTTCCAGTCCCATCTTAGAGAATCTTGTAGCTCAAAGTTGGTTTCTTAAGTACTAAATAAAAAAGGGATAGGTTGTTGGAAATATTCTTTCTAGCATAACACAACATTAAAAATAGATTTAAATGAAGTACAGTAATATCAGAACTGATTATTCATGTGGGATACTATAAACCTGACCAGGGTACTGCTCTGCATGCATCTTTGTTTGCATATGAGGGTAGGCAAACTGCTGTATTCCTCCCACTCTTCAAAAAAGCTTTGTTTTTCATCTGTAATGACAATTTCCTTTAGAGAAAGGAAATTCTGAGTAAGGGTATTTGTTAAACAATCATATACTGAAGACTATTATGGTAAAGTGGCACATAAATTAATTTTAGAAAGCTGATTAAAAGTCAGCATATAGTTACCATGGATGGTGAGAGAGAACAAAGCAAAGTATGCACCACCAGTGTGATCGGCTAAGTATTGTTGATGTTCTTCATATTGATCGCTGCTGCAGTAACCTTAGCTATATGGATTATATCCTGCCAAGAATATAACAGCCAGAAGCAACCAGCTTCCAAACTTTCAGGGCACTTAACACATGCTCAAACCCTTAGCCAGCTTGAGGTTTGAGTGCCAAGCCCTTCAAAACTTTCATGACACCGAATAGAGCACTCCTCTCCAGAATTTTGAGGATCGACAGTTGGCTGGTGCTGTTTTGTTGCCTGGAAATTAAGTTCCCTTTGGGGAAAAAAACTTCCACATATTATTTTTAATATTTAAATTTACTTTATTGTGTAGAAAACTACTTTTTAAGCTAGGAACATGTGTTTTTATTGACTCTCATGACTTTACTGTACCTTCAATCTGAAGCGCACTTTTGTGTTTGGCAGTTTAAAAGTTGATTTAAGCATTCTAGAACCATTTTTTTTTCTGTGAAGAAACTGTGCTTAAATTACTTTTGGGAGAGGGAGATATTAAAATGTATTACAGTGTTTTTTTGCTGTGTTTTTATTGGAAAAAGTGACCTAATACTACTTTTAAAAATTTACCAGATTGTGCTGCTTAGTTTCCCTGGGAAGACACCATTTTCAGCATGACCACAGAAAAAACTACCAGTCACACTGTCAGTCCTTCTTCTAGTCACAAAAAAGAAAAAAAGTTAGCAAAACAGATTTTCTGCCACAGCAGGCTATCAATTTGTCTCAGCCACAGGTGGATGACTCTGCCGTGGCCAAAGCTGGTTCCTCAAACAACTCATTTTTTTCCATGGATCCCTCTGGTGTTGAAAATATAGCCACTGTGGACAGGGAGTTAACCACATTCACTGCAGCTATTTCAGTCCCTTTAGTTGGCAAAGGAGGGCCACTTTATCTGTGTTGAGAGAAGAGAAAGGTAAGGTGCACCTGCTTAACCAGAATGCTGTGCCCATCCCTGAGAAAGCTGTTGCTGCCATTAAAATCCTGTTTGCCTTAATTTTCCTGTCAAAAAGAAACAGAAAACTGGACACTGTCACTGGACATTAATGGTTTATTACATCTGGCTCAGTGTCTTGTACAGGCCATTGAACCTTTATTCGGATGACTTCTGATAAGAGAAAAAGGTTCCCTATTAATTGAGCGAACGTTCAATTTTTCAGACGTCGCTTTGTCGACAGCTGAATGTTGAAAAATGCAAATCCCGAACGAGTGGAACAGCGATTTTTTTTCCTAGGGAAAACAATCATTGGGTCGTTTTTGAGACTTTACTGTTTCCTCCACTGTGGTGGGATCTCGGAGTTGGTATATTTAAGTAGGGGTATGTGAGGGCAAAGCCCACCACTTCCTTTTTTGTTTTTTTGTTTGTTTTTTTTTTTGTGGATCAGTGATTCTTTTCCCTAGAAAAAAAAATGCTGTTCCACTCGTTCAGTATTTGAGGTTTTCGACATTAAGCTGTTGACTAAGCGGCATTCAAGAAATTGAACATTCACTGATTTAAAAGGGAAACAATAAGAAGACTCCTCTTTTCCTGAAGATATTCAAGAAATTAAATCTAGAGAATAATGTGATGGGACAGATACAGTTTTTTTTATCCTCAGAATTCTAATTCAGACTCAGAGAAAAGCATGTTATCTGAATCTCCCTGGCAAGGATTCTCTTTTTCTGGGACCATTCCAAGAATGTTCTAATATTTTCAGTGGGAAAATGCTGAGGTTTCTCAGTCCCTCAAAAAATATGAAATCCTAAAACTAACATTCCCGGAACCTCCTCCCTTTCCCCTGTGCTGCCAGCACTAGAAGATTTATTTGTCACAGCCTATGGTTTCCTTGATAGCTAGACTGCTGTACCTGAGAAAACAGATAAAATGTAAAAAGTTCCTCAGTCTTTCAAATTTCTGTACAGTCATCCCAGTCCTAACCCAGTAGCTATAGCTCTAGTCAATCCAGCTGCTGCCAAGCATTTTGTTAACTCTAATACTTCCCCTTCTGACAAGGACGGTAAAACAATTGATGTTTGGGGAAAGGTGTTTGTTTCTGCAACTTTATTGTTTAGAATTTTTAATTGTCTGGCTTGCATGTTAAAGTTTATTCTAATTGTAAAAGTATGTAGAATGTTTTATCTGCATTTCCTTCTTGTTAAGAAACATCTGCTTTGTATTTTAGTTTCTTCTATTTCTCAGGTCACTAGTCATTAATTAAAGTGTGCTTATGACTCTGTAGATTCTACATCCAAGGCTGTTGTTACTGCTACTGTGTTGAAGATGTTTGCCTGGCTGTATTTTCTAAACCTCCCTGAGGATGTAAAACAGGAGATTTTAAATTCATCTTTAGATAGTGATTAAGTTTTTGGCCCCTCTACTGCAGATGTTATAAAACATGTGACGAGAGAGGTAATTTGATTCAGAGAAGCTCTCAGATATTTCAGAACCCCTTTCTCTAAATTTTCCAACATTTTTTTTCAGATCCCTCATCCAGTTTTGACAAGAAACCAAACAGCCTCAGTAAAATGGTGGCAAACAAACATTTAAAAAGCAATAACAGGGAGGTTCCAAAAAAATGCAGGAATCTACCAAAACAAAGGATAGGAAGGGTAATGTGACATTTGCCATTAGTTTATGGGTTGGTTGCTCCTGTACCCATAGCCGGCCTTAGACATAGGCCAACTAGGTGGTCACCTAGGGTGCTGCTCTAGTAGGGGCGCTTTTCCAGTATGTATTTGGTGTAAGTAGACCAAGATGGGGGCACTGGGTAGTGTAGTGGGGGGGCGTCGTGGAGCCCTTTTGCCTAGAGAACAAGTTGACCTAAGGCCACTCCTGCCTGTACCTGTTAGTTGATTCAACTTTGTAGACATGTATTGAGGATATAAATGTTATGGCCTGACACATTTTTAGTGTGGCTTTCCACACTGATAAAAGTAATTTGTGCAATGTGGGATTCAAACCTATGTAAAACAGCAAAAACATATTCTTCCACATAGGTGTTTTTTCCATTCTTGACACAGAAGAGGTATTTGTAAGATATTCTCAATAATTATATAATCACATGAAAGAATGGTTTACCATGTATGTGTGTGTCCTGACAAGATAAGATCCTGGTTTATACTTTCATATGTATATGATTATGACTGAAGTAAGAATTCCATCCCAGGGCAGAAAAGACACTTTTAAGTATAGAAAATTCATTGTCAGTATACCCACAGTCACACATATAATTCATATGATCTGCATTACTAAACATAGTTACTGTTATTTTTAATCATCTGTATATTGTTTCTTTTTTAATTTTTAAATTGAGTGGACAAGCATTAATAAAACTGAGAGTGTGCTAGATTTCAATCCTGGCTCATCTGTATTGTGCCATTAACGTATACCAGTAGCCACAGGGAAGGCTGGGCAACAGGTGTAGTTTTTACACCAATTACAGCGCAGAGTGCTCATTGTAACTGAGAACTTGTCAGACATACTCATTAGTTGTATATACACATTAAAGAGTTGAATGGTTAACCATGTATGGAAAAACCATGTATGGAATATACACATTAAAGAGTTGAATGGTTAACCATGTATGAAATGAAAGTTCAGAAAAAATGTTTAATTGTAGAACCATAATTGTACTGACACCCACATTTAGACATTTACTATATATGATATCAAGTGTATGCTAAATGCACTTGCTACAGATAGTTATTTTTATGTGTAACTATTTTTATATTGTGAATTTTGAAATAAACTTGATTGGAACAGCATTCATAAATCTTTTGAGTTCAAAGGATTATAACCCTGGCTCACCCGTATTGTAGCTCCTAACTTACATCTGCTACCACAGGAAGAACAAGGCAGCAGCTTGCAGTGGCGGCTGGTGACTTCAAATCAATGGGAGACTGTAGGAGACAGATGAATGGATGGGACCAATGGGAAGGGTGTGGCCAACTAGAAATTCATCCTTCTGTGCTACAAAGCCAGAACCCACTTACCTCCACTTGTGTCACCAGCAGTCTGCATCTTGACATTTTTTTTTCCCACTGAGTAGATCCCTGCATGTTCCCTAGCATGACACATTTTTTCTTGTGATTTTATTCATATTGTTTTATTATTTAATCATAATTTAGTATTAAATTTGATGTAGTCAGTGTAACTGTTAAACAATACAGAAGTTTAGGTAAAGTGTAATGCATTTATGTTTGATTGAATTGTCAATGTGAATGATAACACAAAGATTTCTAATACCATATCAGTTATTTTGTTTTGGGTGTCACTTTAAGTTTATATAATCCAGGCATATGTTTTGATCTGCACCAACATATATCTTTTTGATATGGCCACTTTCTTATCCATGTTTTATTTATATCCCAGCAAGGCAGAGAACTAAGTAATACTTACACACCTTCAGTCTTGATATGTCTGGGTGTTTAGCCATTGATAACGAATTGTCTGCATTCAATAATTTCCCATTTCATTTAAATCCCTGTTATTTATTTATTTATTTATTCATTTATATCTGTGTGCCCTTATCACTGATAATTTAGGCTGTATATACAGGCAATAGAAGAGTGGTCAAGTCTGCCTGTTTCCACACGGACTCTGTATTCCTTTCTGTATTAAAGCATTTCATCTGCATGTATTATGCATCCAGCTACATATCTGCTGTATTTCCTTCATGATTTCTTCTGGAAATTCTATTTTCTTCATGACTTCTTAGAGGATATGCTATTGTATTGTATCTATACTAATCTCGCCATTTGAGATCTGCAGTTTCATAATCACTTCCATCAACCACCATCTCTACAAATTGCCTTCAGTAAACATAAACATCACCTATTTTTCACCAATTCTGGTATCAACACCTTTACGGAAGACACCAGTATCTATGCACATATATTGGCATCCATATTTATTTGTGATATATCACCATTACAATGGATTTGGACTGTTTAGTTAGTTTCTATGGAGATGAATATGACCGTCAACCATGTTAGCTGGGAATGAGCTCCTGTGTGCATTTCTTAGAATGATACCGAGGCTTGTCTTTTTCAGTACCTTTATAAGTAATGTATAATCATGCAGCACTGCTGACATTAAGAATGTGAGGAAAGGTTGAAAATAGACTTAGCAGCATTAAAGGAATGATCTGTAATATAGCAGTTTATATTTATTGCAAGGGGAAAGTGCAAACTACTTCATCTATGAAGCTGAAATCATTGAAATGAGAAAGTTGTTGAAGCAGAGGTGGTTGGTGGTGTTGGTGGATGGTGCAAGTAACATCAGCATGAGGAAAAGGACTGCATGATGGTTGTAAAAGTAAGCAGTTTGATAAAGCAGGGAGGAGGACCAATGAATGACTGAGGCATACAGGGATGTTTTGGTATCATAAATAAAAAAAAAAAACACAGAAATTAAAATTCCTTTTTACATAATTTTTCAGGTTGGAATGATCCCATTCTGAGTACTGGATGCAGGAATGGAAACCTCATGAGAATAGCAGAGTCAGCAGAGAGACAGCTCAGAGAATGACAAAAATAATGCATTTGTCTGCACCAGAAACCATATAAATATGCTGACGTCTTTAAATATGCAAAACATGTTATTATTATCAGGGCTATAAAAGCTGCTAGGGCAGTTGCAGGCCTAATTTTATTTATTTAAATTTGTTGACCGGGAGTGTCCGACTGGACGTAGGTCCATTTTCAGCAGAGGCCCGTGGAAAAAAGCTCCACAGTAAAATAAACAGACAGTAGTTACATTGGATTACATAGCGATTAACAATTTAACATAGCAATTACTTACAACATATTTACAGATGAAGAACATAGTACATCAGTAGACAACTAGAATCTATATCTGTGAAGTACATAACAGACATTAACAAATGTTACAATGAGAAGTTCCTGCTGTATAATAAGTACTAGGCTTATGAGCATCTGAGCTTGCTATAATCAAGGTAGTTAGTGGAGTGGAAAGAAAGGTAGTGGTTGGATGGGGTGGATGATATTAGAGTGGGAGTTGCAAGGGCATAGCCAGCATGTTTTTAGGTGCGCTTTTAGTAAAGTTTTGAAATGGGTGCATGATGGTATGGAGGTAATTGTGGGTAGGAGTGAGTTCCATAATTTGGCTATGGTACAAGAGAATAGTGCTTCACCAGCAGAGTTATTGGCTTTAGTGATCTGCAAGTGATTTTTGTTGCTGGATCTTAGTGGTCTCATGGTGCGATAGGGTTGGAGTAGATTCTGGAGGGATGGGACATTTAGTGGATGGTTTACTAGTTTGTGGGCGAGTGAGAGTTGATACCACTGAAGGAGGTGAGGGAGTTCAAGCCAGCCCAGTTCAGCAAGTGAGAAACAGTGGTGACTATGGTAGGATGCCCCTGTGGCGAATTTGGTGATTTTGATCCCGATACTTTATATTTCAACACTCAATGTCCTTTTTCACTTCTGCTCACCACAGTCTCTTCCCACCTCTACCCTATTTCCCAGAATAATCACACCATACTTCTTCAATTCATTCATAATCTGCCCACAATACCTCACGCCACCATATCACCAAAATGTTGGCTTCCCTACCCTTAAATGTAAGCAAGTGTAACTTAAGAATTCTTATTCTTAACTTTTTTGTATCCTCCACTACCTGCTATAATTTATTCAATTCCTTCCTCTTCACTTGAAGTGCTCTGCTCCTTCCATTTTCCAATACAACAGGACAGATCAAACTCAAACAGTCAGCAGGTTGAAGGTGCACTGCTCAGTGCTCTGCTATCCGATCGAATGAACTACTGCTGCTGACTGTTTCTCGCTCTCTTTTTCCCAGCATGCAAAGCACACGAAGAGAAGAGAGCAAGAACCAATCAGTAGCCATTTAGACATCCACTTCATGTACATGACTGCAGATGTGGCAGTCCGATCCCCTTCCACTTTACCACAGTTACAAACCACATACACTTATGGGCATCTGTACACTGATGCCTTCTCTTCTTAATCAGGTCTGGTTTTACAGCATTCCAGATTTACAGAAGAAACCATTTTTTTTAAAACTCGGAACTCACTGAGCACGCATGCCCATGCAGTGCGAGTTACGGGACTTTAACAGTGAGTCAGTTGGACTCGCAGCTAAGCAGCCACTGCCAGCCAGTATAAATTTACAAATACCAATAAAAATAAAAAAAAAAACAGCCAAACACAGCTTTTAGCTGTGTTTGTCTGCCTTTTTTTGATTTTTATTGGTCTTGGTTTTTGCTTTAAGGCAGTCTTCATGTACTTGGTCTATTTTATTTTATTTATTAATTTGCAAATACAAAATATTTTATTTTCTTTCTTTTTCTTTCTTTTCACAGCTGGGGGTGCTGCAGTCCTGCAGTCTGATGGCACAACCCACCCCTGAGCAGCTGTATATTTTCACATTCTTTACTGTGTACATTTGCTGACCAGCGCTCAACACAGCTTAGCATGTTTGTGCAGTGGAAAGCAGAAGTTACAACAATATATCTTTTTCAAAATTGACAATGTTTGCCTATTGTCTGCAAGTGTTCTGGACCTGCAGGTGTTGTGGAAGCTTGTTGACTGCCATGCACCATCGCTTAAAGGCATTGCACGATGGAAGGCAGAAGATGTAGCAATGTATCTTTTATGTACCTGACAATGTCTGCCTGTTGTCTGTGCCATTACACCATATTTGCAAGAAGGAGAGCAATGTACAAACGAGACAAGCAAAGCTCAACATGCATTATTACTGTAAAACAGTATTAATTACTTTTCATCACTAAAACATAAATGTGGGATTGAACCTTGATGCACATATACTATGTCTTCTCTGATTTATCATGTTTAACAATTGTGCAGGGTCTATATTACATCACCAAATGCTTAAAAAGCAAATGGTGATTAATCGACCCTATGTAAGCTAAAGCTTAAAATATCAAAGCAACAGAAACCCAAATTTTTTACTAGGGAAAGAATTTGGTTGTCATTTCTGTTGCTTCAGTATTTTCAGTGCTGTGGTGGAAAGTTACGGGTCGGGTTCAGGTAAGTGTGCGATTGTGTGGATGTGAGTGTTAGGGCGGGTTAGGTGAGTTAGGGTTAGGGCACGGGTTAGGTATGTGTGCGATTGTGTGGACGTGAAGGTTAGGGCGGGTTAGGTGAGTTAGGGTTAGTGAGCGGGTTAGGTGAGTGTGCGATAGTGACAGACCTTAGGGTTAGGGTTTGGGTTAAGGTAAGTGGATAGTTAGTGCTGTGTGTATAGTTTAGTGTAGTGTTAGGTGTCAGATTTTAGGTGTATGTGTGTGGATTGTTGTTTGTTTGGTGTGCTTGTGCTGTTTGTATGTGTTTTGGAACAGCGATTTTTTTTCCTAGGAAAAAAAATCACTGTTCTGACAGTTTGAGATTGTAAGCTTTCGCTTACATAGGGTCGAGTAATCACTGTTCGCTTTAAGCGTTTGGTTATCTAATATAGACCCTACACACACACACACACTTGATTCACAGTTTTAATTTATGCTGTCTCATGGAAGTAACTTCCACTAATTTTCATTTATTTTTTCTATTTCACAGTATTTGTGATAAGCTGCACGTCATGCAAATATCAATATTTAAAAAAAATGAAAAAAAACAGAAATATATACATTATAAAATACATTTTAACACACATTACAGGGTTTCATCAACTCTGGAATTGAACTGACAGACTATTTAACTTGCAAGCACACTAAGGTTGTCTTATATCTCTTTGCCACAGAAACAACTTTGCAGCAGGAATGCAAATCATTGTGCATATAAGCAAGTCCCATTTCCTCCACAGTATTAGTAAGACATATGCATTTGTACATTCTCAGTTATTTGTACATGTTTAGTGCAATGAGTGATCACACAACCATTTGTGAGTATTGTTTGCACCAATGCAGCTCTGTATTCTCTTTATATTATGTTCATTTCTCTCTTATCTTTTCTGTACTCTCAGACATACAGTCTATGGGGCATTTTGTATCATTGTCCTTAAAATGTATAATAAAATTACATGACAGTATAACACAGTTTTAGGCAAAGGCAGGGGGCCCTGGCTGTTGGAGAACAAAAACGAGAAATGTCTGCTGTTCACTTCCATTTAAAAGCTTTCTACAATTACTTCTACACGTTGTAAGTGTATCCTGGGTGATACACCCACTGCAGGCAAGGTAGTCTGAATTGCTGTTGTGTATTTCTTCTCTCTCCCATTAATCAAGCACAGTTGCAATCCATTAGCAACAAGCACTAAGATAGTACCTATACTATGTTTACACTTGCTACACAAAGTAAAAAAATTTAGATTCAACAATTCTAATGAGTTCACACCTCATTTGCATTTCACCATGCTCAGAGGCCTGAATCTACACCATGAAAGTGTAACTATGTAGCTAGGGAACTTGAAGGTGAGAAGCATTGTATATTGGGAGAACACAGAAGATTGCTACTCATTTTGATTTATCTGCACAGAGGCTTAGGATCCCTTGTTAAGGTGTGATTGTATTTTTCTTGAGTAGATGCTAGATTATGCTAGACTGTTTAACATGTTACAAAGAAAAAAATCTATCTATCTATCTATCTATCTATATATATATATATATATATATATATATATATATATATATATATATATATATGCATTAGAAAATGGAACTTTTATCTGTATGCACGTCTTATAGTGCACTGGTGGCACAAGCATTTTTGGCAGACATTCTCTTTCACAAATTGACAGGTTATTAACTTCAAACAAAATGAAAACAGATCGGAGCAGTCCACAATATCCAAGCAGTCCACGGTACAAAAACCTCCAAAAATACCACCCTGCACTCGGGCAAGCTCTTTGAACGCAAATTTATTGATGAAATAAAAAGCGTTTTCGCTGCGATACACACAAAGCAGCTTCTTCAGAAAGGAATAAGAAAGAAAGCGCCAAAGATTATTTAAATATCAAAGGGGAGTGTGTCAAAATACGCGCTAGAACACAGGTTAAAAATCAAACAGTCTGAATTACACAAGTAAAAAATCTACATTTTAAAATTTAATACATGAATATAAAATAAATTAATATAGCCTATTTAATATAATAATTAGAATTATACAGTCACAAACTGCATGTAAAATACAAAAGAATATATATGTTATACATAAACCTATCCTGATATCATAATCAAAAGTGTATGGTCGAAAAATAAGCCCTACATAAAATTTAATTAAAATACCTCCTCATCTTTAAAACCACCGAAATGTTGCAATTATCATTCAAACCAGGGGTGTTAAAAGCATTAAGTTTAATTTGCCATTCAAGTTCTTTTAATTCTAGCAAAAGAGTGGATGGACCTCCTCTAATATTAGTAGGGAGATGGTCAATACCCATAAATGAGAAGCAGTGATTTATGTGGCTAGAAATATGCTTGGCTAACGCATTATCTTGCTTATTGTTTCTGATAGCGTATATATGTTCATATATGCGCTGACGTAATTTTCGATCCGTCTTACCAATGTAAAAGGCTGGACATTGGTTACAAAATGCTGCATATACTACTGATTTTGTATCACAATTAATAGTATGGCAAATCCGATATTTTTCTTCTCTAATTTGAAAAGTTGGTCCTATTTTTACAAATTTGCACCAGTTGCAGGCTCCACATATCATTGAGCCTTTACATCTATAAAACTGGTTAGTATTTGGCTTACTTTGCAATATTTCTTTCAAGTTTTTACCTTTCCTAAAAACTACTCTTGGAAAAGGGCCAAGCTTTTCAAATAAAAACAAGTCATTCGTAATAAAATGCCAGTTCTTAAAAACAATATTACATATTTCTCTTGCTTCGTTACTGAAAGTAGTGATAAAAGTAGTGGAAAATTATTGTATTTTTCTTGAGTAGATGCTAGATTATGCTAGACTGTTTAACATGTTACAAAAAAAAAATTATATCTATCTATATATATATATATATATATATATATATATATATATATATATATATATATATATGCATTAGAAAATGGAACTTTTATCTGTATGCACGTCTTATAGTGCACTGGTGGCACAAGCATTTTTGGCAGACATTCTCTTTCACAAATTGACAGGTTATTAACTTTCTTCACAAGTGTTATTGTTAAAACTGGTTACCTTAAAATCTTTTATGTTATTTCAGGGAAATGTACTGCACTATATTGTCAATGACACATGGGTGTTATACTTCTATGCCGGCCCATAGACAACTGTTACGGAGGGCTGGGCAGAGTGAAAGGTGAGGGCAATTGTATAAAATTGAATTTTCTGTTCTATATGTGAACACATTTTGTGAAAATTGTGTTGAAAGCATTTATAACAATTAAATTATGTGATATTCCTTGTTTACTACAAACTGTCATTTTGCCTGTTGTTTTGGGGGTGGAAGAGCAAAAGTACCATTGTGTGGTATCAGAACAGAAGGTGTGTTTTGAGAGGTGTGCCCTTGAAATTGGTAGTCATCCCGTTACATGTTTTCATGATGGCCTTTTGGAAATTGTACTGCTTTCTTACAGGTTTTGTAATGTGTATATCTTTGATGCATGAGGCCTATTACTTAATACAGGACACATCTATTAACATAAGTCAGTGCTGTCACATATTGATGCCATTGCTGTAAAACCCACCCACCTTCTACTTACTTACATTAGGAAGTAATAATATGCAAGGATCTGCCATTCATGTGTGCTCTTAGCCATGTACTTTCCTATTCTAGGTTCAACACTTACCTTGATAGTTCGGCAGTTACAAGTGCTTCAGTTTGGGGCTGAGTCTGTGTCATGCTTGCAGTACACAGCCATTACATCAGTAAGTAAAGGTTGTGAGCATTGCCTGGCATTAATATTATTGTATGTATGTGCATAGGATTAATGTTTTACCCCCTTAGCTGGTCAACATATGTGATATCCATTGCCTCCTGGCCAGACAGGGGCATATTGTGCATGCCTATGTCTATCTGCATCCACAACAACTGCTGGTTCCCTCAACACCCCACCTGCGTGTGGCTGTGTTGACCTTGCCAGTGATGGTGGGATGCATGCCCCTTCCCACTGGTGTTCCTGTTGAAGCTGTTTTCTCAGAATAATACTGTGAAGGAGAGCACAGAAGTGAACATTTTATCACAAGCATGGGGATTGTACTGCAAGGCTCCCCCAGATGCATCTAGGCACTGGAATTATGACTTCAGCAGTCCAAACACATGCTCTGTAATATTTCTTGTTTGAGGGTGTGCCTCATTATAGCATTCTTTGGAGGGTGTGTGTGCATTTCTGATGGGTGTCATCAGCCACGGTTTGAGTGCATAACCTGCATCCCCAGTAAATGACCTGTGGGATATCCCCCCTGGAAAATGTCTGATAGAGTTACAAGTTGTTCCAGATATGTGAGCTGTGGTAACTGCCTGAGTTGCCAGCACACACATTCAGGATGATTCTCTTAGTGTTACACATGACCTGGCAGTTATTGGAGTGAAAGCCATTTCTGTTTATGTACAAACTTCCCTGTCCGTCAGATTGTACTTTGATTTCAATGTGCATGCAGTCTATGGCATCTAGAACTTCAGGGAAGTATGCTACAGGGTAGAAATTCTGCATAGTTGTAACTCTGTCCTTGTGTGTATGGGAAAACTTTATGTAATCACTGGAATGTTGTAGCATAGCATTCAGGAATTGATGTAAGATCCTGGATGCTGATGCCTCTGACACCCTCAGCATATCCCATGTTGGTCTCTGGAAGTTTTTTGTAGCTAATTCTCTAAGTGCTACACAAACCTTAGTCTCCGCAGGTATTAGTTCCCCCTGGTTTGCGCTTACTCTCAGAGGTTGCAGAGTTTTTGTAGTGTGTCTCTATCTACTCTGTAGCACTGCATTTTCCACCTCATGCAGACCATGGAAAATTAAACAGGGTCTAAACACCCTTATTCTTGGATTTAGTCTGTTAGCAGTAGCAGCAGAAGAGTAGAATTGGGCCTATTACACATACACAGGTATAAGGGCAACAGCAGCCTCTAACATTTTTCTGTCAACAGAAGTTTCCATGGCTCTATTATAATAGGCTTTGGAATTTGCAGGAAAAACCTACACTGAGTCTACACGATTGCTTTATAGCTTGTTTTTATACCTCCTGCATCTTGGATTGTTGCATAGCATACAATTCAGCTGCTTATACTGTAATTAGCATGCCACAATGCATACTGTGGTTGCACAACTCTTCACATCATGTAGAGCTGGCGAGAAGATCACACGGCCTTAGCGCACTGTGTAGGCTTTACTGAATCCTTGCTAGAGTTTATTTAGTTTGGACTACAATCATAAAACACACAGACATTCAAGAGTAGTAAGGACCCAATGACATTAAAAAAAATAGTTTTGCACATACCTTTTGATACAGGTTTTTGTAGGTCCAAAACATATTTCTTGTGGTCAGTAAGATGTAATAGCCAGGAGGGCATTTTGCTAAAGAAGATAATGTGAGATTTCACAAAAAGGTATGATAGACACTGAAGAAAATGAGCAGTATAAAAAAAGCCACAAACATTGAGAAATAGCCAAATAATTATTTATTTATTCATATGTGACAGTGTAGAAATAATTTTATGGACAGGAAAATACAACCCAGGATGAGGAAACTGTAGTTACGTTATAGTTTAGGTTTCTTCTAACTACTAAGTAGATGTTTGCTTTGGCCTTTAACAAGTGCTTCCTTTTCCAGTTTAATAGTTTGTGCATCACATAGAAAGTTTTCCTTTTTAGAGTGTTTAGAGCATTTTAAACTGTTTTTATGAATGCTTATTTGCTGTTATCTGATGTCAAACTTAGCTTTATATTGTACAATAGTTATATGCAACATGATTACTTAAAATGGGGCATATAGCCATGCACTTTGCAAGACATGCATTCTTTCCTTGCCTTGATCTCCATTTTGATTTGACATAATTCAATTTGCATTTAACTTTTTGTTATCTGGCCATACCATGTAGTCAGGGCCGGCCTTAGCTGAAATGGCGCCCTAGGCGAAGTAGTGCTGCGGTGCCCTTTAAGCCCTGCCCACACCATAGTCAAGGAACACCCCCATTTGAGCCACGCCCACAGGCATAAATGAGTTTATTAATGACAAAAACACTGCTGAAAAGGTAAGTTGTCATCAGTTTATATATAAACCAGTGCATATGAAATACTCAGTGCTGTGAGATACAATGAACATTCACTCAGAGTGCTACAAATAGAAAACAAATTCACCTGTTTGATATATTTTATAAAGTCACACAGTAGAAATATGAAATCTTTTACCCCATGTTTACAAAGTTCACTGCTACTGCTGTACATTAGGTCTGAAAACATCACTCAGACCCACAGATACACAGTGCTATTTGTCTGCTATGGCAAGAATGCCAAGTAAATTTAATTATTTTTTCATTTATATTTTAATCAATAGGTATTTTTAACTTAAAAACTTCAGCAGCATGTGATCTATGAAACCTTCCACCACTACCAAATACCTTTTCAGGTAACTGCACTGATTAACTTCCCTAGAAAATTTCAAAAGGAAAATTACAACTAAATAGCCAGGCACTGTGGTGTACAAATATCACACACTTAGTAAATATAGCACGTGTACAGTAAGTCTACATCAAAAACAATCAGTAATGTCATTCTCGAAGCAGAGCAGAATCTCAACAGCTTGTTAAAAAATTTCTGAGTGTTAGCAACTCAACAAAAAGCAAAAACAGTGCAGTGTGAGAAAACAGACTCAAACCATAAAAATAAAAAAAACTGCACTGTAACTCTACGGTACTGAAAGTACAAGTTTGAATACAAAATGCAGTTCAGGGAGTGTTAAACTCAACTTTGGCAATACTGACTGCATTCTTTGAGTGATATCTCAGTGGCACACAACAGCATTTTGAACAAATTAAAACTCAAGTGTATGCATGCCCATTGATGCTGTGTTTTTTTGTTTTGGAGAGGGCAGCTCTCACCTGTGCATCTGTGATCTCAGGAAGGCTACACTCCGCTGGGATAGACATTTGCTCTTTTTGGGGGGGAAGGGGGGGGGAGTTTGCACTGAACCTTTCTGCCAGGATGTTGACAATGTCTGTGGGTTCAGTGTATTTTTTGTCATTTTGCACTAACTCAGAGCATATCTGGGAGTTGCCTCCCAGGTTTCTGACATAACCAAAGAAGGCCTTGTGATTATTTTTAGTGTCTTGTGCAATTTTTCTTTCGAAGCTGGCCTTAGATGATTTTATGAGGGATCGTACTTTCTTGCTAGTACTGATCAGAGACACCTTCCCTTTTTGGGATTTTGCTCTATCATGTAGTAGCTTTCTCCTTCTGTTGTATAGCTTATTTATGGCCGGGGTCCACCAGACAGGTCTCCTGCCTTTGGAGGAGTGAGTCTTGGTTTTATTTGGGATAGCATGCTCCATGCATTCCTGTAGGTGTCCATAGAATGCTTTTGTAAAGGATTCTGCATTTTGGGCCGTATTTTCCACTGGCCCGGGGGCTTTGAAGGATTCCACCTCAGTTTTGAGAAGTGTGAAGTTTGCTTTTGAGAAGTTTTTCACCGTGGTTTCCTTGGCTAGGGGTGGGGATGGAATATGGATGTCCAGTGTGATTTGTTTATGGTCTGATCTTACCAATGAGGGGTATACCTCTGGTGTGGAACATAGCGACCCCATGTTGGTGATGACCAGATCCAATATGTTTTCCCCTCTTGTGGGAGTGGTGACCAGTTGTTCATAGCATTTGAGTTTATAAGTTCTAGGAACTGTTTGGCGAAGGTGTTTGGGCTTGAGTAGTTTTCCCAATCAATGTTTGGGTAGTTGAAGTCACCCAATATAATGGTGTTTGGAGAGACCTTCATATTCTCCAGTGTTCTCAGGAAAGCCGAGTGAGGTTCCTGTGTTTGTGAGGGTGGTCTGTAGCAGGCTACAAACTGAAAGGCAGTTTTGCCCACTGTTAGTTGCACATGGATGGTCTCCGATGCTTTGTGCAGTGCCACTAACCTAGAGGTGTGGGTATCTTTGATAAATATGGATAATCCCCCTCCTTTTGTGGTTCGGTCCGAGTTTTGGGGCCGGAAAGCATGGTATGAAGTATAACCTGTTAGTGCTGGGGGTGCTCTCGGGAGCCTTGAACCAGGTTTCCGTTACTGCACAGATATCGATATTCTCCATACTGAGGAGAGACTCGAGTGCATGCATCTTGAGGTTTAGCCTTCTAGCGGTGAGCAGCATTACCCTTAGTTTTATGTAGTATGTAGTTGTATGTATAAAAGAAAGGTTAATACAAGCATAGTTCCTGATGAACAGTACTCGCATAACATCTGTGCCATCTAAGATGGCATGTATTCTAAGAATTAAATAGCAGTTATTTACATTGTTACAGTAAAGAAAATTACAGCAGTATTACAGCACTTATATATACTTTCATTGTATTACTTTTGACTCGCCACATACATTTTCGGTGAATCAAATCTACGTTTTGTCCATGTGACTTCACAAGTCACTGCATTTATTAGAGAGAGTACAGAAACCCTCATGACCACTAAAATCATAGGTGTTGTGGATTGCCCCTACATAACAGAGGTTAGTTTGATTTGAAAGACTGACCCAGTTGTGGTTCTGAGGAAAACCTGGCACTGTACTACAGCCATTCTGCAACTTCAAATACTACATTTACTGTCCTAGAAAACATCGAAGTCGGTTGTCTCTAGCGCCCTCTTAAAACGGGCACACCGGGATCCCACTAACAAAATGCATATAACTTTTTTCCAATTTGGGTTTACAAAGAGGAAACAGTGACTTTGCTCCCCCTCACTATAGTTTCTACTCAACTGTGTAGACCACATACCCTAGTACAACACTCGAAAGCAGCAGCAGCAACAACTTGTGGGGTTTGCACCCCACCACCACACAATATAAGAATCGATGTCCCTGGTAAGAAATTTTCCCAATACATACTCCAGAATTCACCCCAAACTCTTTTCTGCTTACCAAGATACTGCAAACTGCCATATAAAAAAGTAGTTCTAAAGTGTTTTTTTTTTCTAACATAAAAAGTAGTCGTCTGTACCTCACACACGCACGCCCATCTATCTACACAATATAGACTTCAAAACCATACACGCCTATGTTTAAAACCTTCTCTCTTACTTTACACCTGCTATGCTTTAACCATCCCACCATGGAATTGGACAAGTACAGCTTTAGTGTCACTATGATTTGTATCAGCAGGGTAATCCAGGGTGGTGCATCTTTGAGAAAGGGCCACCAGAGGTAATGTTAAGTGCAGTTTTCAGTCTCTATTATTAAGCCTCTACTTCTCCATACAGTAAGCACACACGCAGCATGACAGGTTAATGTATGCTCCTGAACACTTATCCGTTCAGGATAGGAATATTAGAGGAGAAGGATCCTGTCCGACCCAGTTAAACTCTTTGCAACCTCAGCTGCCCTCAGTCCAAAAGGGATGACTAATTTGGGCAAGCACTTTTCTCTTATGATAACATACCACACTTGCAAATAACCTGAGCTGTGGTCAAGAAAGATGGTCTAAAATCAGCCAGAACCGAGAAACGTAATAAATGTGAACTCAAACCAACTAGGATTACGCATAAATAAATGTGGGCTATCACGAACGCGCATAGATTAAGCACTAATATCCAGGTATTTTATAATCGCCGTCAAACACCGGCCTTCTCCAATTTGATACCTAGGAGTATAAATTATTAGTTTACAAACATGTTGACATTCACAGTAACAGAAAATAAAAAAGTCAATTCCCTTCGACGTTCCCCTCGCCAAGATGACCTCCAAGAGAAGCAAAATACTAAACAAGCCATCGCTGGTACCAAAAGGCCGGATGCAATGATGAGGCAACGATTCCACCAATGAACATGGGAAAGTAGAAAATAAAATTGTATTAAAACAAAAAATAAATACCATCTTCACAACATAACACTGATCGAAGAAAACGGAAAAAAAAAGTGTCCAACCACTGTCGACCCGAACAACCATCACACATTTACACTACAGCAAAAGCAATAAACACTATTATATATATGCACTATTATATATACACACACATATGCACACAAACAGCATACTCTACAGAACGCTCAAACCCACTGCTTTCCTCTTTACCGACAGTTAAGCTTTCCTTTCAAGGGAGTCCTCTCCTCATGTTAAGCTAACAAATAAGTAAAACCACACAATTACTCTCCTTAACACAACATGTGAGCTAAAACGGACTGTGTTCTAAATTACTTTTTAACTCACCAACAGAAAAAAATTCTCGGTGTCTCCATTTCTCTTCATAAAAACCCATATTCAAGACCCCTCCCCCACTACCAGATATAACAAAAGTTGGAAAATTCTTACTATTTACCTCTGACATCAATGCCACTATGTCCATGGTGAAACCTGCCGCCCAAACCGATCACATAGATGTGGCGGGGGGATGGAAGAACACAGTAGGGGGCCATGCTATTTGCTGTGGAATCGTGCTTTGGACTATGGAAGTGGGGGAGGGTGCAAATGCACCCTATGTAAAATATGGGCATGGGTGGTGAAACTGAAAAGTGAAGAAGTAGTAAAAGAAACTAAGTAAGTTAAGTCAGTCAATTTGCGCCCTTTATGAGGCCAGAATGTACGGCGCCCTAGGCGGTTGCCTAGTTCGCCTATGCCTAAGGCCGGCCATGCATGTAGTAGATAAACCTTACCACATTTGTGTTGAACTCTCAGGCTACTGGGATCTCACGGTGCAACTGTGGAGTTGGTGTGTGTTTGTGTGTGTGTGTGTGTGTGTGTGTGTGTGTGTGTGTGTGTGTGTGTGTGTGTGTGTGTGTGTGCATGTGTGTGTGTGCGCGTGCAATCTATGCATACATATGTTCTAGCTGTGTGGCGTGCTTGCCCCTCCCCCCCTTTGCAAAAATGCCCAGAATTAACCTTTTTGCTGTTCTGTGTTTCAGGCATTATTTTCCAACAATTGTGATGTTCGCAGTTTTGCTGTCTATTGAACCATTACAGAGCTGTATTTTAGATCAACCGGAGCAATGATGAATCAAGGACCTCCACTCCTTCTCAATCACATGTTAAATGCATTTTTAGAGTTTATTACAGATTACCAAAATACTGTCTGTTGTAACAAGATCCAGCAAATCTATTTCAGCAGACTGTGTTTGACAAAAATCTAATTGGAGGAAAGAGGAGTCTATAGCAAACCTGGCTGAGCAGACATTTGCATCTTTTCAGCTAACTATATTCTGTAGTGAGGTGGTAGAACATCAGGATAGACTATATTTCCATAGTGATGTCCTTTAGTAACAAACCAGTTCAGTAAAAAAGATCTAGCGAATCATTTTTTTACAAAATCATGATTAACCCCTTTATATCTGACTATTTTCCAGAGAAGTGTCTCTAAACAAATACTTTTTGATGGATATTTTTGCAGTTTTTATTTAAGTACATCTGTCTGCAAACTGAAAAAAAAAATTATGAAATTTTCATGGAATGTAATTGCCTTAATAGGGTTATAAATAATAATATCATATTGGTTATACAGGATTTCAAAGGGGTACATTGTTAAAAAAAAAAACAGGAGAGAGACTACAAAAAAAAAAAAAGCAGCGCCTACTCATGGCACTAAACACTGAAATATTTTCTAAAAGCTGTTTGTTTACTTCTTAAAAGCAACATACACACACACACACGCACACATACACAAAATTATCTGGCATATCATACTGACACAGGAAAATTTAGGAATTACCTGGAAAAGCTGCAAGTCTAACTCAATTGTTTACTTGTATGATGTACACTGACATTTATATGTCCACTCTGTTCCATACTATGAGGAATATGACATCTGTTTATTTTTACTTTTATTTCTTTTCTATTCTCCTTAAACTGACCCCCCCCACACACACACACAAACACACATATTTATTTCACTTTCTTTCTCCCTTTGTACATTTAAAGTTCTACTTCAAAATGTCAAAAACTCATAACATCTAATTTCAAAACAGTGAGACCATAAGATCGAAAATTAAAAACATCTAAAACTCTTAACATTGAATCTCACAACATCGAAAACTACAAAGCAATATAAATAACATCCCCTCCACCTATAACAACACCAAATGAAAAAAACACAGTTTTTACGACATGCCCTCCTGCACCCCCACACCCCCCATAAATTAAATATACCAACTCCGAGATCGCATTACAGTGAGAAAAATTAATTTCCTAACCTCACTGCATCACGATAACCATAAAGAATTTACACATAATGTCTAAATCACTTACCTGTATGGCCTAAAAACATGTACAGAATGGCATAATAAACACTATATACAGATCAACAGAATAAACTATAAGATTTACACGTTTGATGATACACTACTCAATTTTATAAATTTTTGATGTGAAATTCAATGTTATGAGTTTTAGATGGTTTGAATTTTCGATGTTATGGTCTTGCTGTTTTGAAATTTGATGTTATGAGTTTTCAATGTTTTGAAGTGAAGCCACATGTACATATGTCGTAGTATCTTGTGACTTTCTAGTGGATGACTGAAGATAACTTAGTTACATCTAATGTTTAAAAGCTCAATACTACATACAGGTGCTTTAGATTTCATTGTACTCAGCAGCATTTTCTGTCGCTCATCTTGTTAATTTGAATAAGACGAGGCTGGGTGTTCGTTTATGTCATTTATTACACACAAACACATCAGGATGGAGAACAGAAACATAAAACTTAAACTGACTGCTGCACACACGCATGCTTTCACTCTGGCTGATCACTCAAAATGTCACTTTTGCTTGCACTTGCTCTGTACTTATATACACGTGCCCATGGATTAGAATGGTTCTTAAAGGTGCAATACATACTCTGATCTATATCCTCCCTCTTTGACTACTCTGTCATGCAAATGAAAAATGTCAATTAGATGAGCATGCAAATTATACAGACATATACAAACAATAACAATCATGTCCAGGTCGTTCTGTATTTGGGTTTAGGTCTTGAGATATGACCTGACCTCATAATGTAATAATTAGAACTAGGTTTAGCAACTGGGACAGGCACTGGGGAATGTTCTTCTTGAAGATTTTCAGGGATACCTTCAGGAACAGGAACAGATGATGAAGTGTTCTCTGGAACAGGAACATTAGACAAATCACTCTGAGAATTAGAGTGTCTGTTAAAGATGCTGTAACACTGGCTCAGACACCGATAGGAAATGCTTCTGATTCTGCCTGAATTTCATCCCTTGCGACTCAATGATGTATGATTTCAGTTCCTTACAGAAATCTTTCACAAGTACTATTCAATTAAATCCTTACGCTGTCTGCATCCTCGCTATCTCTCCTTCTTTCAATGGATTCAGAGTTTTTTTGGTTTTATCGTAGTAGGACATTTGGGACAAACGCTTCTTTAAGAGTTGAGCTTTTACTAATTTGTTGTTTTTAGCACTTGAAACCAACAAATTCTTACTGATTGGTAGTGTGGTTCTGGTTTGTCTCGCCTTTAACCTCTGGGCAGGTGAACCAAGTAGATTGTCATGAGAAATGTTCCAGATATTAAGCAGATTTATAAAAATATCAGTATTGTCTCATTCAGATTTTTCCAACAGCTGTTTTGCACTCTGAGCTGCACATTCAGCCAAGCTGTTTGAATGTGCACATTCAGGACTACTGGTAATATGAACAAAGTCCATGTTTCAGCAAATCTTTTGAACTGCTGACTTATAAACTGTGCCCCATTATCAGAAATGAGTTTGTGCCGACTACCATGTACAGAAAAATGTCTCTTCAACTTTGTAATGAGAGTACTGGAAATGAGATGAGGAAGTAGGTCAATCTCAAACCAGTTTGAATAAGAATATACTAATACCAAGCAATGCTGACCATTCCACTTTAAAATGGGTGTAGCTACTGTTGATCAAGGTAGGTCAGGAATCTGGCTTAGCTGAAGTGCTTCTTTTTGTTGATGCAGTTTTGTACTATTGCAAACAGAAAAATCTGAAAGTTCTCTCTCAATGTCTTTTGACTAGCCCTCTCACCCTTGTTTTGGTAGAATCAGTTCCTGGATGGCCATGGTGCAAGATTTTAATATATTCTTGTTGCAAGGATTTTGGAACAATCACTTTTGGACCTTTCATGCTGATACCATCTTCCTTCAAAATCTTGTCTCTTTAAGGAAAATACTGCTGTATTTCTAGTGCTAAACAAGATTGCTTTGATGGCCATCCTTGACTCATAAAGTGATTGAGCTTCTGGAGAATTGGATCTGAAGCTGTGTGAGTTCTAAGCTCATTAAGACATGTGGAAGAAACATTTCTCACTTCCATGATTTCAAACTCAGGTTGTTCATTTTCATGCTGTTCAATGGATTTCCTGGGTGATCTGGATAAAATATCAACAAGATAAAGATTGCCTTTTGTGTAAACCAAGTGAAAATAGTACTTTTGCTATTTTAAAATCATGCATTGCAATCTTGCAGGAGCTGTGTACATTGGCTTTTTCAAAACAGTAAACAAAGGCTGCTGGTCAGTCTCAATTTGAATAGGTCAGCCATAAATTTAATCATGGAACTTCGAACATGCAAGCACAATTGCCAATAGCTCTTTCTCTATCTGAGTATACTGCATCTCAGTTTGGGCTAGAGATCTGGATGCATAGGCTACTGGTCTACCCTACTGAAGAATGAGAGAACTGCGGCCAAATACTGAGGCATCACAGGTAAGAGTTACAGATTTGTGAAGATCATAATATCTGAAGGTCGGTGGACTGGCATTTCTCTGTTTCAAGACATGAAATGCTCTTTTGTGTTGTTCCAACCAGGACCAGGTTACATTTTTGTGTGTCAGATCTGTTAGTGGTGCTGAAAAGTCACTCAGATCTGGAATAAACTTGCCCAAATAGTTGACTATGCCAAGCAAATGTTGCAAGGAAGTGACATTGTATGGAGGTGATATCTCAAGAATTGCAGTTTGCTTTGAAGGATCTAGTTGTAAGCCTGAACTGGTAAACAAATGACCCACGTAAGTAACTTTTTGTAGCCTGAATTTGTATTCAGGTTAAGATTCACCTCATTAGCATGTTACAGAACTTTCCCGAGCTTTCTATCATGTTTGATGTCACCATTGCCTCCTACAAGAATATCATCTACTATAATAGCACATGGAAAGCCAGAAAACATTTGCTCCATCACACGTTGAAAGACTTCACTGGCAGAGTTTATAGGTTCATAGGTTGGTACTGGGCTATCTGCCCGAAGGCATATATTAGCCCAGCCATGTTGTGCAGTATTCACCTCCCCTTTAGTAGTTCCCTAGACCCTTGTACTAGCAGCTAGTACCCTTGGCCCCTATCTAGTAGTGCTGTTGGTGTGATCCCTATTGTGAACTTTCTGTTACCCATCCATTCATCAAGGTTCCTCTTGAAGAGTGATAGTGAGGGGCTCTGTCTTATGTAGATCGGCACCCTGTTCCATAGTAAGGGAAGTCTCTGCAAAGGGAATCTATCCTTCCAGCATGTTCTATCCATTGTTGTGTTGAGGTTTATATCCCTAGAGCGTGTAGCTCAAGTAGATTTGGTTTTGCTAAGATGGAGCATGTTCAACAATTCTAGGTTGGACATGGCTCTGTACGTTAGACAGAGATTGCCTCTGAGAAAGCGGTATGCAACAGAGAACAGTCTTAGCTTTTTCAATCGTGCTGCATAGAGCAACTGTTTGAGTCCAGTAATCCTCTTGGTTAGGTACCTCTGTGGTCTCTCCAGCTGCTGGAGATGTCTAGCCAGGTACATTCCAATTGGTGCATTGTACTCAATAATGGGTCTGATGAGGGAAGAGTAGAGGGGCACCATTACATCCTTAGATCTTGATGCAAACCCTTTTGTGATCAGATGGGTCACATAGAAGGATTTCCTAACCACTTTGGCAATATGGTTATCAAAGGAAAGCTGACGATCTACTTGGGTCCCTAGATCCCTTATTTCTTCTTCAGATTTCAGGGGATTACCTCCTATGTTGTAGTTTGCGGGTACTCTGTTTTTTGCCAAAGGGGATTACTACACATTTTTTTGCATTTAGCTTGAGACCATGTCTTTGACACCATGCATCAGTCTCATTTAGGCCCTTCTGAAGGATCTCCATGTCGGCCGGAGACTCTATTATAGCACCCAGTTTGCAGTCGTCCGCAAACTTAGTCAGCCACAGCCCTTCCGTTCTTGTACTTTTGAGAAGTACATGCCAAACAGTAGGGGCCACAGGACAGAGCCCTGAGGCACACCACTCATTACTGGTCTGGATTTGGACTTAGATCCCGCTA
Source organism: Protopterus annectens (assembly GCF_019279795.1). Taxonomy (NCBI): domain Eukaryota; kingdom Metazoa; phylum Chordata; order Ceratodontiformes; family Protopteridae; genus Protopterus; species Protopterus annectens. Next base: position 1,238,284,313 of record NC_056745.1, read on the forward strand.
CTCTTACTTTATGGGATCTGTCTGAGAGCCATTTTGTGATCCATCTTGTGACGTAAGGATTTATGCCCAGGCTGGTGAGCTTATCAATAATACCTGAATGGGGAATGGTGTCAAATGCTTTAGCAAGGTCAAGGTAAGCCATGTGTACCTCCTTTCCCTTATCTATAGCCTGAGTAACTGTCTCAAAGAAATCCACCAGGTTCAGGAGGCATGATCTGCCCTTGACGAAGCCAAACTGTGTGGGGTCCAGCGACTGGAGGTTCCCAATCTCTCCATTTATGAGTTCCATTATGATTCGCTCCATAGCCTTACAGATCAGACTGGTCAGGCTTATTGGTTGGTAGTTCCCAGGGTCAGTTGTGGCCCCACCCTTGTGTAGCAGGACCACCGTTGCCATACGCCATTCTATGGGCACATATCCTGTGGAGAGGCTGGGACTGAACACGGTATTAAGATGCGGGGTTAATTCCTTTTGGAGCTTGCGTATGACACAGCCTGGGACATCATCTGGTCCCATGGAGGCAGTGTTTTTAGCTTTAGATAGAGCCTTGTTGACCAATGTATCAGTAATAATTGGACTTACACAATCCCCTGGAAGGGTAATAAGCCCTGTAGGTGGTGGGGGGGGGGGGGGGTTTGCACTGAACCTGTCAGCCAAGATGTTGGCAATGTCAGAAGGGTCAGTGTATTTTGTTCCATTTTGTACTAGCTCAGAACAGACTGAGCATTGCCATTTAGGTTTTTGACGTAGCCATAGAAGGCCTTATGGTTCTTCTTGGCATCCTTGGTAACTTTCTTTTCAAAATTAGCTTTAGTTGACTTGATGAGGGCCCTCAATTTCTTACTAATGCTGATCAGGGATGATTTTTCTACTTGAGATTTGGCCTTTTTTTGTATAAGTCTCCTAATTTTATTGTAAAGTTTGCTTATGGCCGGGGTCCACCAGACTGATTTCTTCTTGCTTGAGGAAGGAATCTTGGTTTTATTTGGGATAGCACGGCCCATGCAATCCTGAAGATGCATATAGAGTGCCTTGGTGTAGGATTCAGCATTCTGGATATCATTATCCTTCTGCAAGGGAATAGTGAAGCTTTCCACTTCGGATGCAAGTAGTTTGAAGTTTGCTTTGGAAAGGTTTTTGACTATGGTTTCTTTGACTGGGGGAGGTGGCAAATGGCATTCTCAAATATCTATACCTTCCAAATGGTGTACTGAAAGTGGTTAGAAATGAAGATTTTCTGTCAAGTAACATTTTCCAAAATGAACTTTTTGCATCTAAGACGGAAAAAAACAGTGGCACTGGGCATAAGAGCAGCAACATCTTCAACTGTATACATTGGATGATGAGGTCATTTTAATGCTTTGTTCAAATCTCTTGGATCAATACATATTCTGTTATCATCTGAGCTTTCCTTATGAGCTACCACTGTTGAGTAAACCCATTCAGTTGGTTCATCTACTGAATAAATTACTCCTAGATGTACCATTCTGTCTAGCTCAGGTTTGACTCTGCTCTGCATGGCTACTGGAACTTTCTGTGCTAGTCTGATGACTGGGCTTAGTTCACAGTCTAACTTCATGGAATGCACAACTGGTAGTTTGCTTAACTTGTCTTCAAAAAGATCAGCATAGTCAGAAAAAATAGTTTCTGCAAAATTTTCATTGTTATACTTGCTTACATGGTACCAAATGATAATATAAAAAACACTGGTGATACCAAGGTAAAACCACCAAGACTTTATTTAACTATAACATATAACTGACTAAGTGCTTTCACCTGTGTGGGGCATCTTCAGAGTCAGTTTTTCACATCTATTCACAACCTTTAAATAAACATTTCAATTAACACTAAAATCAAATGATAATTGGTTACAATTAATCTATCCTTTAAACTTTTAGATTTTAACCCTTGACTATCATTAGTGTAGTGTTATATAAATTTTGTATATAAACACCAAATACTCAGTAAATAATGACATGTCAACTTTCCAAAAATTATTTCAACACCTAAACTGAAAACATACATTTAAAACATATTGAACCATTACTGTAAATATTAAATATGAAAAATATATAAAAAATATATAAAATATGTATATATAAGAAAAATAAATACAAAGTATGTGATATAAAAATATGCTTATATGCACATGCACTTCATGCACCTGACTGAAAAGTCAAGAATACTCAATTATATCTGTTTATTAACTACAAGCTGCCTTGTGTTTCAATATACATGCTAGAGATAAGGTGTCATTGATGTCAGGTGCACTGCTTGTGTCTAATCGTATTTGCCACAAGCATTCCTTGACTTCTAGAATGGTTTTGTAATCACCACCAAAATCTTTGGTGTATAGTCTATCTATGATAAAAAATAGACATTTTTTGTAATTGATGCAATCTTTACTGTGATTATATAATGAATTGGTTGATTTTTTTGTTTTAGATATCCCTGTTGTGTTCCATAATTCTTTGTCTCAACTTTCTTGTGATCATACCAGTATAGAAAGATGGACATGATAAACAAGTAGCCACATATATAACCATTTTACTGTTGCAATTACAATGAGAAGGACTCCTCAAAGACCTCTTATAGTTGCCCTCTAGAACATAAGGGCCATCGTTAATGTATTTACATGCTTTGCAGTTACCACATTTAGCCATCCTAGCAGGCCTTTGACTAGTAGGCATAGATGTTCTTTCCAAATGTTCATTAATATTCAAACCCCTACTATTAATAAATAGGGGATACTTTCCTAATGTGTCTTGCATACCTGTGGGAAGTACACTTTGCCATGTTGATTGAATGATGTTTTTAACTTCAATGGCTGTGGTGTTGTATTGTAAAACCATACCTGTTTGAACATTCTTAACTTTATGTTTGTGAATGTTACTATTCTCTACATCCCTTTGGCTGTCTATCAAAATAGGCCTAAAATTTGTGGCTCTTCTTCCAATAATGTCCTGCTTAGCTGTGGTAAGTAAATCCATAGGATAGCCCCACTGGACAAACAGGTCAATTAGCACCTCCAGTTCTTCCAGGAAACTATTATCCTCACTAACTATGTGTGACACCCTAATCATCTGGCCTTTTGCCACATTCTTCTGTACATAATAAGGGTGGCAACTGTCATATTGTAAAAATGTGTTACTATGTCTTCTTCCTGAATAGCTTGGATTCTACCTTCCCATCTTTGGTATATAATAGTAAATCCAAATAGTCAATAGTATTTCTGTCTGCCTTGTTGGTGAATTTCAAAAATGTTGTAGTGTTGTTCAGGTAACCTATGAAGTCATCCAAATCATCTTGGGTGCTTTTCCAAAGGAACAGTATGTCATCCAAAACTCTTAGGTAAATAATCATCTTGGATATATACTCACATGTCAAGACATACTGTTCCTCCCATTCAGCTAATACTAAGTTGGCATAAATTGGCGCACATTTAGTGCCCATAGCAACCCCAGTGGACTGTTTATAAAATTCACCTTCAAAGTCAATATAGTTGTTTTCCAAGACAATCCACATCAAATCAACAAGTAGACTTCTCTTCACCTGATGTATATAGCTGTGTTTAGCTAAACTGCTGGCAAACCAGTCTAAACCAGTGTCATGGGGAATCACTGAAAACAAATTTATTATGTCAACGGTTACAAACCAAAATTCCCCATAACTTTGAGTCAGATAAGGTCCTGAGACAATCCAAACAATGCCATGAATCTTTTAATACATGTGGTATGTTGTCAAGAATCTTCTTGTTAGTGATGTCTATGAACGCTGCTAATGGTGCCATTTTCGATTCTCTAGCCACCACTATTGGTCTAAAGGGGGATTAATGGTATCTGTGTGAATTTTGGGGATTCAGAATAAACTGGGCATAACTGGATGTTCCACTAGCATATAGTTGTACTCATCATAATTAATTATTCCTTCACAAAGTAATTCATAAAGTGCCAGTCAATTTTTGTGTATGCCCTCTGAACTTCAAATTTGGAAACCAATTCATAGATATTAGAGTCATGTAATATACTCTGCATATTGCAAGAGTACTTGGTGTTCGTCATAATGACTACACTGCCCCCTTTGTCTGGTTTCATGACCTTATAGTCCTTACTAGATGAAAGTTCTTTTAAACAAAATTCTTCTGCAGATGTTAAGTTTTTGTTATTAATGGGTAACATTTTGTCAATCAGTCTCTTAATCTGGCTAGTACACAAACATTCAAACACTGATATCAAAGGGTTGCAAGGTGGTATAAACACACTACTTCTTTTAAATGTAAAAATGTGTGTCTCTCTATTAATATTTTATTTTATTTATTTATTTATTTTACATTTGTTAACCGGGCTAGTCCAACTGGATACATGTCCATCTCCTCTACAGTACTACTATAGTAACTAAAACAACTTTATCAGAATATATCAACATATACAAATAATATATGAGGTACAGTAAGGAGACTCTCTATTACTTAGAAAAGTATACAATATGACAGTACAGATAAAGTACCTAGTTAGTCTAATACATCTTTAAAAGAAGATGGAAAGTAGAGATTTAGTTCCTTTATTAGAAGTGAGGTAATAGAAACAGCTTTGTAGAGAGTTATGTAGAGAGTTAGTTATACGAGATAAAGAGAGAGTGGAAAAAAAATCTCATAGCAGGGAGGTATGAAATATGGTATTTGTTGCCAAAAAATAACCTTAAATTTAACTGTCTAGTGTACAACTTCAAATTAACAAGTACTGTACTGATGTCATATTTGAAACTTGGAACAAAAGAAAAACCTTTTTTCATCAAACTCAAATGACTTTCGGAAATTTCCAAATCAGAATAATTGTAAATATGAAATGATTTATCACCAATTATGGTAGGGCCATCGTTACTGTTAGTACTCAAACTTTGTATCAAAGGATTAACAGATGAACCAAAAGAGGTACCTATGGATAAGTCATTGTTATCCAATGGGCCATCCTTAAAGTTGGAGGTGAAGTCTAAAACCTTCATCAGTTGTAGTTGTTTTTTCTGTGAAGCCAGTTGTTGCTGTTGAAATTGTTCCTCCTCTGTCTTGCACCCCTGCAGTTGCTTCCTGACTGGAAACCCTGTCTTTGGGGCATTCTCTGGTCCGAATAGTCCTGTGGCTGGCCCCGATTTCTTAATCGGCCCAAACGCCTCAGTGGGGGTGGGTTCTCTAAAAAAAACTATTTCCTCTTCTGTGTCAATTTGTGCCCCGTCAATATCACCTACCTCAGTTTAAATTGTCTCCCTCCTTGTACCCACTTCTCTATTACCCTCTCTTATGTTAGGTGAAGGATAGGCCCTCTTCTCTTTGTATTCATTGGTATCTCTTAGAATCTTCTTTTGTTTTCTCTCCATAGTAACTTTCACAAACTTATCAAGATCAATTGTAATCCTCTCAAACCTATTTCTGTTGCTTTCAAACAGTAAATCATTCATAATACTTTGTTTAAGTGTAACTAACTCATTCTTTAGATTGTTGAGCTTACGAGTGTTGTCCCTAATTAGTATTCTCATCAAGTCAAAACCTGTTCTATCAAATAACTCTTACATGTTGTGGTATGCTTCTGAGTCAGCCTCAATTCCCATTGGTATTTTGAAAACACTAAGGCCTCTAGGAACTTGGTTCAGTTCTATAGAATGCTCCAAAAAAAAACATTATCCATCTGCAATGACTTGTATTTCCTAGCTAATTTTTCAAACTTTACTAACTGGGAATTAAGTGTTCGTAGATCAGGATTCTGTAGCCTAGATGTTGTATCACCCAAAATAGGAGGTATTAAAAAATGATCTATGTCAAATAGTGACGTTCCAGGTCTGTTGTTACTTTTACCCCCTCCCATTCTGTTGGTATTCCCATTGTTGTTGTCCACCCTCAGTATAATATAGCAATAACCCACATCTGGGTGTGGGTAATGCTGGATTTACCCACGGTTGGTGTGGTTTGGTCATGAGGGCGAAGCCCGAGTGGCCAAACAAAGCCAACCGTGGGTAAATCCAGCATTACCCACACCCAGAAGTGGGTTATTGCTATTATACAATGACATTATTTAAGAAAAAAAAATACTTTTCTTAAATAATGGCATGGTATAATGCCTCGCTGCTGCCCTTCCGCAGCTGTCTGGTATTCTGCGGCAGTTCTGATGTACTGCACATGCACATGCCTACTACGCAGTACATTAGAGCTGTGGGCAAAAGCAACGGAGAAAGCAAGAGAGAATATCCGTTGCTCTTTTAAAGCTGTCTCGCTTTGTTAAACCCATTTAACATAGCGAGACAGTTTTGAAAAAAGCAACAGAGAAAGAAAGATCTCCGTTGCTTTTTAAAAACTGTTTTGCTATGTTAAATGAGTTTAACATAGCGAGACAGCTTTAAAAAAAGCAATGGAGAATCTCCGTTGCTTTTTTAAAGCTGTCTCACTATGTTAAACTCGTTTAACATAGCGAGACAGTGTGAAGCAACGGAGATCTTGCATTCTCCGTTGCTGTAAAAAAAAAAGAGTTATAGCAATGGAAAAAGTCCAGACGACCGGACCTATTTCCAGTACTATAACTCTGATTTACAACGTGCACGCTGACCAATCAGCGTGCACGTTTTTGAATATTTAATGGGGGGTTGTTGTATAATGTTCCTTTCCACCCTCAGTGCATTAGCATTATGCTGTCTTTCTGTAGATGTCCCTGGTGGTGTGTGCATAGTAAATAGTTCAACCTGTGTACTAAAACTGTCATTTTTCCCATTACTTTTATTAGCCTGTAATAAAGTAATGATTTGTCTAGATAATTCTAAATATTGGATCATAAGTTGTTCCATTACAAACAGTAGAACTTTGGAAATGTAAAGAATGTAAAAAATGCAAAATACTGAATAATGTTTGACCTCTGAGACAAAAACCTGATGTCAATAAACTGATGTAGCAATAAACAGATAAACCAATTTAAACTTGCTGCTTTGATTATCTATTCAGAAAACCACCTTTGCTCTAGCAAAAATAATATAACATTCTTTAAGTAAAAAATAAAACTGAAAATAAAAATAAATACATATGAAAAATAATGAAAAACTAAGCAACTAATATACTATTATAGTATCCAGTTAGTCTGAAAGCATGTATGTTTTAAAGAATTAACTACTACAAGCTCTAAAAAAGCAGTAGTCTTTCAAACTGAAACCTGGTACATCAATCCTTTACATCCATTCGTATTACCAATGAAAAGTAGCACTATGTAATGTAAAATAAACATGTCAAAAAAACTTATTTGTGGAACACACACTGTATCGATGAACTTAATGTACATTTTAAATTAAAACTAATAAATCTCAAAACTTCAAAAACATCTCTAGGATATTAGATCAAACACTGTTCATTCTACCTCCTTTTCCTATGTTCATCGAAAGGATATCAGACCAAGCATATGACACTGTGCCAATCCGACATTCATAATTCAGTTGATTCATCTGCTGAATAAATTACTCCTCGATGTACCATTCTGTCTAGCTCAGGTTTGACTCTGCTCTGCATGGCTACTGGAACTTTCTGTGCCAGTCTGATGACTGGGCCTAGTTCACAGTCTAACTTCATAGAATGCACAACGGGTAGTTTGCCTAACTTGTCTTCAAAAAGATCAGCATAGTCAGAAAAATAGTTTCTGCAAAATTTCATTGTTACACTTGCTTACATGGTGGACTTTTGCACCAAATGAAAGCAGTCCCATTTTCAAATTGTTTCTGAAACCTAACAATGACTGTACATGCGTCTTGACTATGTAAAATTGCAAGGCATAGCTGTTCCTAGCAGAGTAACATAAAAGCACTACTGAGCCTTCAGTTTGAATTTCTTCACCACCATAAGCAACAAGCTTCACACACTTTGCCAGATCAAGATTCTGATCAGCACTTACTTGTACAAAAATTTCTGCTGACATAAGCTTGCACTTTGAACCAACATCAACCTTGAGCTCTACAGGTCTCCCAATAATCAGAATAGTCCAAAATACTTCATTCTTTGCCCATAAATCTACTGCATTGACTGTTTCACCAATTACAGACACACCATCAACATAAAAAGTAGGGTTGCAGCTTTCTAGTTGATTGACTTGCCACTTTGAATGTTTTAATAAAAAAATGTGCCAGTTTAGATTTATAGAAAGATTTATAGAACCTTCTGAAATGATTCCACTTTTTACATCTGTGGCACTGCTGACCAAACGCTAAGCATTTCTCTTGCTTGGGCTCAAGGTTTCCCCCACAATTATGACAGTTGTCGATGAGGCTTGTCACAGGTTTTGCTGAGTCACACCTCTGCTTTACTGAGTCTGCCCTGGGTTTTACTGAAGCTGCTCTGGGTTTTGCTGAAGCTACCACACCCTTAGACCTGTATCTTTTAACATTGGGCTGCATACTATCAACATTAGCTCTCCAAGGCACTGCAAGCATACTCTTCTAATTTGTAAGCATATTTGTGGGCTTTTCTGTGAGCTCATATATCTGAGAAATCTTTATGGCCTTATTCAAAGTTAAATCACTGTCTTGAAGCAAAATCTTTCTTACAGCATCATCTTTAATACCACACACAAACTTGTCCTTTATCAACTCATCTCTTAGATCACCAAATCTGCACATTTTTGCCTTGTTTCTCAAATCAGTTATATATGCTGCGAAAGTTTCACCAGGCTTTTGATCTCTTGTGTAAAATATGTGCCTTTCCATTGTAATATTCATTTAGGGTTGCACATTTCTCTAAATTTACATTTTAAGCATTCTGGGTCTTCCCATGTTTCAGCTGGTACTACAATATGGCAGGTCCCCCCTCCCCTGCATACATAGCTAGAGCATACACAAGTGAATGCTCACTTTCAATGGCTTCTGAACTAACTAAATTAAGTATACTAAATGTCTTTGTGTGTGTCTTTATCAGAAAAAGCAGCCTGTATGAAAATATCATACTCTTGCTCAAACACTGTCCAATTTTCAGCAACATTATTAGCAAATGCAAGTGGAGCAGGTCTGCAAAATCCTTCTGCCATGCAAACAAAATGCCCTTGTAATTATGTTTGAATACATATATACACCAAGTACTTGAAAAATATTCAGCTGCACCATAAATTCTTTGAAATGACCGTATTCAGTGAAATAACTGTACTGTAATACTGCACACATTGGCCAACACTTTGCACACTTTGGTTACTTCAAACAACTTTAGTAATTATGAAAAAGAAGTGCATGGTAAAAAAAAACATGCTTGCTTTCTCTTTTTTATGCATTTTATGCAATTTGGAAGTTATTTCAAGCATTTTTGTAAGTATTTTGAATATATTTATCAATATATTGTGGTTTTGAACATTTTGTTTAATTAGAAAGTAGGTTTGAATGTTTTGAGTGGTTCATTTTATATCTGTTGATTAAAAAAATCAAGTAAACAGGTTTTAGTACCTGGATTTATCTTTCTGACCTATTTGTGAGTCATTTGAACTTTGGATAATTCACTTCTGTATATTCATCTATTTGTAACTGCGCACCTCATGGTCTTGAAAAAGATTCATACTGGATCCCATTCTGACACCATGTCACCTGTCTTGTGTAGTCAAAAAAGATGATGAGGCTAAGTGTCCATTTAAGTCATTTGTTACACTCAATCACATCAGGATGGAGAAGGGAAGCATAAAACGTAAATGAACTAACTGACTGACTGCTACACACATGCATGCTTTCACTCTGGCTGTTCACTCAAAATGACACTCTCGCTTGCACATGCTCTGTACTTATATGCATGTACCCATGGACTGAATGGCTCTTAAAGGTACAATGCACACTCTAAACATTTTCCTTCTGTACTTTACAGACTGGTTAAGATGAACATTACAGTAGAAGGTTACGGTCCATGTCTGGAAAGGATAACTCTCCTGCAACTTAGCAGGCATATAACAGTATAAGATAGCATTATATGCAGCATCTGCTGCTTGGAATTACTGAATTTGCTTCTGATATCTATATTTCCTTTATGAAACCTCAGATTTGGAATTATTTGCAAATAGATAAAGCTATTTAAAATCTGGAGACCAATGTGCCTGATTTTACTGTGAAACTATAGTACAAATCCAACCTTCATGCTACAGAAAACCTTCACTCTACAGAAAAAGGCGTTGTTTTTCCAAAAGAGAAGACAAAACAAAAATAGAGAGAAGGGGCAGGTGAAAATGAAAATATCAAAACTAAACACAAAAAGATTGAAGAACATTACTGTAAGAAAAAATAAAAAGAAGGCAGATGTTGATAACATGGCTCAAGCTGTGGATGTACAAAGCCAGATGAATCAGAACTCTATACTTGCAAATGTAATAAGTAAAGAAAACAGTGGGATTAATAAGATTAATGGTGATAAACATCATTCCCATGTAACAACTGATGCAGAAATACTGAATTAGAAGTTGAAGATTCTTTAGAGCTAGTCACAAAAGATATTCTCGTAATTGGGAGACTCAATTATTAGAACAACTAAACTTACATTTGTATAGAAGTTGTGAAGACTGGTAGAGACGGGTGAAGGCTGCCAGCCTACCCAGGTGGAGATTTGTACATAAATTTGTTATTTCTAAATATGAATGTCGAACTACAGACTTCTTTTCTTAATACTGGGAAATGTAAACTACAGGCTTGTTGTCTTAAATGTAAAGAAATACTTTTACATGTGGAACTGGAAATAAATGTGACAACAGTGCACTCTACTGACCAAAGTAAAGCATGTAGTGACCCTTTGAAGTAGACAGTGGTACCAAAAAGTCTAGATGAAGAAATTCTATCTATTGTTTTAACCAAGAGTTAAATTGCTAGATTTAAACATGCAAATATATTTTATTGCTCTGTTCCTGCAGCTGCAGGATAACAAAAGGATGTGTACATAAATCTGTGATTATTTTTTTATGAGTGCAACTTACTTTGTTTTATTTCTTATATACATAGCTACATAGCTGTTTCAGTGAAATTCTGTAGAGTGTAACCATTGTTTACTATTTGTTTTCTAGCTGCTACAGACTTTTTATTTTGTTAGCAATTAGTCTATGTATGCCTGAAACTGTCTTCCTGTGTACCTTTGAATTGCCTTCACTGCTGCTCACAACCTCTCTTCCTTCTCCTGTTTTTGTAGCTTGGGCAACTGCCACCCAGCCTTACCTCCTAATAATATCCTCCTGATCTCACAGGGCAAGAACTGATTAAACAGACTCCTACTCCAAAACTCTAAGACCTCTGCTCCCTGAGTTCCTACTTCAACAAGGATTCCAGAAAGTATGTGTACCTTTGTAACCCTCTGCAGCTAATTAAGTTGATTTCTACTAGGTCGCTGACACTTCCCTGCCAGTCTGCCAGCAGCCACTACCTCCCCTCCCTACTGCTTGTACTACTACCACTTCTTACTGCTTGCTCCACTAGTTCTCCCCTTATTCTCTATCCCCTTCTCTGCTACTTGTAGCTCTCCTTGTATTTCCTTACCCCCTCTCCTGACCCTCCATTACCTTTCTCCCCTTGCCTGTTCTCTCCCTGGGATCTCCACTGTTTCTGACTACCTGGCCTCTAGGTGGCACTCCCCTACCTTCTTCATTATCCCCTCTACTTTACCCTCGCCTCCCTTATCTCCCCTATTTCTGCCCTCTAACATCCTTTTCCTGCTCTTTCCCTCTCTACTATCCAGGTATCCTAACCTCTCTTCCCTTATATATAGCCCTCCGGTATCCCTTCTCTGAAGTCTGTTCCCTCTCTCCTAGTTATTCTCCTTGCATCTACTCCCTAACTCCACTTCTCTGTACATCTCACTACCCACTCACACTCCCTGCATCTCTTACCTTACCTATTCTCATCTCTGCTAAACTTACCTTCTGAATACTCTCTCTTTACTGATTGTCCTCCTCCTCGGGCTCTTCCCACTCCGTTCGCCCTATGGGCTCACTCCGCTCCCCTACCCTGCCCCCAAATCTCACCCACACCCAACACCTCTACATTTATACCTTTCTATCTCCTCCCACCATTTTCCCATAACCAATCACAGTATTTACCTCCGCCCTCAATTTCCTTCTTCAGTTAACCAATCTCTGCACCCCTCTTAGCTCCCCTCCCACTATTACTCCTGCCCTTTCTCCTTCCTCTGTCTCCTCCCTTCTCCCACTCCACTCTACCTTCATACCTCCCCTCAACCCCTCTACCTTTCTCTCCACTACTAATTCATCCCTCCTTTCTTAATTTCTCATTTCCATACCCCACCCACTCCAAACATGCCCTCCCAAATCCTCTTTACTCTCAGACTCCCTTTCTGTCTCCTCATCTTTCTAATTCCTCTCCATCACACTACTTCTTACACCTTTAAAGCCCCACAATACCTACCTTCTACTCATTCAATCACCTCCACTCACCCACATCCTCTACTACTCTCTCACTTCCACTCCATTTCCCCCTCCCTTATCCAAACAAACCTTCTGCACATTTTCCATACCAAATTACTCCCCACCACTACCAAAAGTTTCTCTCTCATACCTCCACTTTCCCCATTTAACTTCCACCACTCCAGACTTAAAAAGCTTAAAGTCATCTCTTGTAATTTCCTTGCCCTATCTGGAGACATTCATCCCAACCCTGGCCCCTACCCTATGACTAATATCCCTTTCTCTCCTTCCCCCACCAGCATTTCCTCACCTAAGCCTCCTTCTTCACCAACGTCCTCTCTAAACACCCTCACAATCTTCACTATCAATGCCCAAAGCCTTAACAACAAAATTCACCATGTCCACGCTTGGATCAGTCACAACCAACCAGATATATTAGCCATCTCCAAAACCTGGCTAAAACCTCATATCTCTGATTCAGAAATCCTACCTCCTGGCTTCAATATCCTCAGGACTGACCGACTAAACAAAAAAGGTGGTGGATCTGCCATAATCTACTCTAACCTTCTCTCCATTATCCCCCTCCAAATCCCAATCCCTCAATTCAAAAATACTGAATTAACCGCAAGTCTCCTACAACTCAATAAACACAAAAATATCTGCTTCATCTCCTTATACATCTCCCCAGGTGATAATATCTCCACTCTTGAGAATATTCTCCACTGGGCCTCATCTGAAATAAAATATGAAACCTTTATTCTGGATGACGTCAACATTGACTGGAACAAAATCACCACCCCTTCCTCCTCCTTAGACATCAATCTCTTCAACTTCTCCCAAGTAATCCACTCCACAACCCGACCTAACAAAACCCACCCCCCAGGTTCTATCATAGACTGGATTTTAGTTTCCAACCCAAACAAAATCTCTCTCTCTGGCACTATCCCTGACTTCTTTAGTGACCATCTCCCTGCTTTCATTCATCGCTCAGCCAACACCTCCCAATACAAACATAACTACATCCAAACTCGTAACCTTAGCAACTTCAACCCCACATACTTCTCCAACATTTTCAATCAAATTAATTGGCAATTCCTTAACACTCTCTCCCTTGACAATGCTGTTGAGCATTTCAACTATTTCTTCCTCAATACTCTTAACTCCCTAGCTCCACTAAGATTCAAACAAATCAAAGCCAATTCTGCTCCTTGGCTGACCAAAGAGACTAAACATACTATGCATCTTAGAGACAAATCCTGGAAGCTTTTTCAGAAAACTAAACTTCTTCTGCTAAGCTCCATTATACCCAACTCCACAACCAGGTAAAAAAATTAATTTCCACTGACAAAAAAAAACTACTACAATAAATTTCAGACCAATAATAACAACAACCCTAAACTTTTCTGGAAATCTGTTAACTCTCTTCTCCATCCTGGGTCAAGAAGTAACCACTGCCCTGACCCCAATTTATCCGACAAAGAACTAAGTTTTCACTTCAACACTTTCTTTACTGATTCTATAACTAAGCTAACCAAAACATTTCCCAACAACAGTACATCCAATTTCCTAGACTCTCCAAATAACAGCCCCTCTAATTCCATCTCAAACCAGTTTCCGCAATGTTTATAAAAAAGCTGCTATCTAAACTAAAGCCATGCTCTAATGCCCCTAACAGCATTCCACCCTCCTTCCTCAAACACACAGCCGAAGGGATTGCTCTCCCTATTAGCATCCTGATCAACCGATCCTTAAAAGAGTCATATCTACCCAAACTCTGGTGCTCTGCCTACATTCTACCACTTCACAAAGGAGGTAAAAATACCTCTATTTCTAATTTCAGCCCCATAGCCCTACTCTCTCCTTTATCTAAAATTCTAGAAAAATGTGTCCACCACCAACTTTTAACCTACTTAATGCATAATCAGATACTTACTCCCACCCAACACGGCTTTCGCCCTGGCCACAGCACCATAATTGCCCTACTCTCCTTCTTAGAAACAGGTAATCAAGCCCGCAATTCTGGTTTACTTGTATCCACTGTTCTATTAGATCTTTCAAAAGCCTTTGACACCATATCCCATACACACCTTCTCTCTCATCTCTCCTACCTTAATCTCTCCATAGATACTCTTTCCTGGTTCTCCAGTTACCTTCCTGATAGATCTCAAGCTGTCAGATGGAAAGACTGTACCTCATCCTTCTTACCTACTCCTACTGGAGTTCCTCAGGGTTCCATCCTTGGTCCCATACTCATCAACATCTTCATAAATAACCTTCACTCTGCCCTCCCTGACACTACAGTCATCCAATACGCTGATGACTTTACCTTAGTTTGCGCCACCCCCAATTTTTCCAAAATTCTGTCCAAAGCACAAAAAGCTTTTTCCGCTACAGAAAACTGGATGCACAATAACCATCTTTCCCTCAACTCCAACAAATCTAAAATAGAAATTTTTCCCCTACCAAGACTTCCTCCTTTGACAAAAACACTTTCAACATCCTAAGCCAAACCAATACTTCCATAGAAGTAGTCCCTTCCGCAAAACTCCTTGGCATTACCATTGATGAGCACCTCAAATTTGATCTCCACATACAACAAAACATAAAAAAAAAACACCAAAAGTTAGGCATGCTCTACAGGAACAACCAATTTCTTTCAAACTCCACTAGGCACACCTTAGCTACCTCCTACCTCCTTCCCTCTCTCCTTTATGGTGCCCCTCTACTAACTAATCTATCTGCATCCCTCACCTCTAAACTTGAAGCTTGCTATAATAAAATCTCTAAATTCACCACTAAATCCAAAACCTCAACCCACCATTGCCTTACCCTTCAATCTCTAAACTGGTTAGAGCCCCTTAACCACCTCAACCATCTCCAACTAACAACCGCTCATAAATTAATATTCTACCCTGAAAAATGCCCTGCTTTATACAACATCCTTCCCCCTTACATCCCTAGCTGATCATTGAGATCAGAACACCAAAACCTAATCTTCATTCACAGACCAAAACATTCTGCTGGCCAACTACTACTATCCTACTCTCTTGGCAAAAAATGGAACTCTCTGCCTCCTTCACTTAGGACTATACCTAACACGGAATTTTTCAAGACCCAACTCCACTCATACACATCATCCAAATGGAAATGTTCTTGCTTTCACCCTGCATAAATTACCCTCGCTCATATCTGCTCTCTGATTTCATTTCTAACTCCCAAAATGTCTAAGCTACCTCTCAGTTGACTGTACAAAGGAAAACATTGCACAAAAAAAAAAAAAAAAAAAATTCTAGATCATTTTTAGAACATTTTTTCTTTAGAATCTTTTAGATTGTTTTTAGAACATTTTTAGAACTTTAAATCATTATTTTAGTTTGTTGCACTGTTCTTACTATGTATAATTAATACGAGACACTTCTATTGTACTTCTATTATATTTTTATCTTTCATTTGTAACCTTGATTGTACTGCCTTTGGTGCATTTCTCCCCGGGCCTTCACTGAAAATGGGCACTTCATGTCTCAGTGGACTTCCCCAGTGATCAAACTGAAATAAATAAATAAATAAATGTGTAAAAGAATGTAAATGCAGCTTCTGTTAGCCTGGGAACTAAATCAAAATGATGTAATGTGTGTAGCCTGGGAACTCCAGGAAAGTGAAAGAATGATGTAATGTTTATCAGAACTGCAATAGCAATTTAAACAGAGAGAATCAGAAGGCATTAAGCATTTTTGTCTTGACCATCCAAACTCACAGCACTCTGCCATTCTCTTATGTAAGTTATCTTAGACTTTTGTTTTCTCTTAGTGATAGCTAGACGGTAGAAAGTTTAGACTTTGTTTTTCTGTGATGTCAGAACTGTATTACTGATTTATTTTAATTATTTCTGTGTGATCTCTAAACTCTTGACTAGCACTGACTGTGTAGTAGAAAGTATTGTCTTGTGGTTTTAATTCATAGGTTCATAGGTTCATAGGTTCATAGGTAGGTACTAGGCTACCGGCCCAAGGGCCTAAGTAAGCCTAGCGAACAAAATTCCCTGGCTTATGCCAACCCAAGAAAGTTAATTTCCTGTGCCCTTGTCGAGCAGAGCCACAGAAATGATCCCCAGGGTGTATTTCCCATTTCCCATCTACTCATCAAGATTTTTCTTGAAGAGTGTTAATGAGGAACTTTGCTTGATGTAGATGGGTACCCTGTTCCTGAGTATGGGAAGTCTCTGGGACAAAAATCTATCCCTCTAGCAAGTTCTGTTTATTGTGGTGACAAGGTTTAGGTCCCTAGAGCATGTAGCTCGGAGAGATTGTGATTTCTTTAGGTGTAGCATGTCCAGCACCTCTGGGTTTGATGTAGCTTTATATGTTAGGCAGAGATCACCTCGGAGTAGGTGATATGCTACAGAGTAAAGCTGGAGTTTTTTGAGACGATCAGTGTAGGGCATCTGTTTGAGGCCAGTAATTCTCTTTGTGAGGTACTTCTGTGGCCTTTCCAGCTGCTGCAGATGTCTTGTGAGGTACATTCCAAAAGGGGAGTTGTACTCTATAATGGGTCTAATGAGTATCGATTAGAGGGGAACAATGACCTCTTTTTTCCTGGATGAGAACCCTTTTGTGATGAGGTGTGCCATGTAGAAGGATTTCCTGACTACTGTGACAATGTGATTATCAAAGGAGAGACTACAGTCCACCTGGGTCCCAAGGTCTCTTATCACACATTCGGTGTTAAGAAGACTGCTGCCTATGTTGTAGTTCATGGGCACAGAGGTTTTACCAAAAGGGATAACAATGCACTTTTTGGCATTGAGCTTGAGGCCATGGCTCTGACACCAGGCATTTGTCTCAGTGAGGCCCCTCTGTAGGATGTCCACATCATGTGTGGACTTGACTATAGCTCCTAGTTTGCAGTCATCTGTGAACTTCATTAGCCAGAGGCCTTCTGTGTTAGCCTGCACTTCAGAGAAGTAGATACCAAACAGGAGAGGTCCCAGGACTGAACCCTGTGGTACTCCACTTGTCACTGGTTTGAAGTCAGATTTGGAGTCTGCAACATTTACAGTGTGGGTTCTGTCAGTGAGCCAGTTGGCAACCCAGCTTGTGACATAGGGATTTGTACCTAGTTTAGTGAGTTTAGCTATAATTCCAGAATGGGGGATGGTGTTGAAAGCCTTGGCGAAGTCAAGGTAGGCTGTGTGAACCACCTTACCCTCATCTGTGGCTTTGGTGACTGCCTCAAAGACGTTGACCAGGTTCAGGAGGCAAGATCTGCCTTTCACAAACCCAAACTGGGTGGGGTCCAGAGTTTAGAGGTTACCAATGTCTTTGTTTATGAATTCCATGATGATACATTCCATGGCCTTGCAGACCAGGCTTGTCAGGCTAATAGGGCGATAGTTCCCAGGATCAGTGGTGGCTCCCCCTTTGTGGAGTGGGATAACTGTTGCTGTGCACCATTCAATGGGCACAAAGCCTGATGTGAGGCTATGCTTGAACATGGTGCTTAGGTGGGGAGCCAGTTTGTTCTGACGTTCATGTAAAATGCAGCCAGGGATGTTGTCCGGTCCCATGGATGCTGTGTTTTTGGCTTTAGAGATTGCTGCTTTTACCTGTGAAGTTGTGATTACAGGAACTCTGCATTCTTCCTGTATAGATATAGGCCCTTTAGGGGGTGAGAGGGGGGTAAAGTTAGCAGTGAACTTATCTGTCAGGATGTTGGCAATTTCAGTTCGTTCTGTAATTTTTGTGCCATTGTGCTATAACTTAGAGCAGATCTGGGTGTCGCCATTGAGATTCTTGACATAGCTATAGAATGCTTTGTGGTTGTCCTTAGAATCAGTGGCAATCTTGTTTTCATAGCTAGCTTTGGAGGATCTTAGAAGGGATCTCAGCTTTTTGCTGAGGCTGACCAGGGAGCTCCTCCACTCATGGGATTTTACTCTTTTTTGCAACAATTCCTTCCTTCTGTTGTAGAGTTTGTTTATGGCAGGGGACCACCAGATTGGCTTCCTTTTTTTGGAGGATAGCATCTTGGTTCTGTTTGGGATAGCAAAATCCATGCACTCATGTAAATGCTTATAGAGTGCATTTGTGTAGGATTCAGCAGTTGTAACTGTATTGTCCATTTGCATGTGTGTCATGAAGTTCACCACTTCTGTCTTAAGAAGCATGAAGTTAGCTTTGGTGAAATATTTTACCATGGTTTCATTAATGTGGGTGGGGGCAGGATGTGGATATCTAGGGTGATTAGCTTATGGTCGGATCTGACCAACGAGGAGTTGACTTCAGGTGTGGAACACCGGTCACTCATGTCGGTAATGACTAGGTCTAGGATATTGTTGCCCCTGGTAGGGGTGTGGATAAGTTGATCCAGGGCATTAGAATTTACTAATTCCAGAAAACACTGAGCGAAGGAGTTGGTACATGAGTAGTTCTCCCAGTTAATGGTGGAGTAGTTTAATTCACCCAATATTAGGTTGTTTGGTTGAACCCTAATATTTTCCAGTATATCAAGAAAAGAGGAGTAGGAATCCTGGGGCATGATGGGGGATCTGTGGCAAGCTACAATTTGGATTGCAGTTTTGCCCAGAGTTAGTTGCACTTGGATAACCTCAGCTGCATTATGCTGAGCAACTAGCCTGGAGGTGTGGATATCCTTAATGAATATGGACACACCTCTGCCTTTGGTGTTCTGGTCCATGTTAGATGGCCGAAAAGTGTGGTATGAGTTATAGCCTGGTTATGCAGGGGTGCTCTCTGGAGCCTTGAACCAGGTCTCAGTCACTGCAGACACATCAATATTCTCCATTTTAAGCAGTGCCTTGAGTGAGTGCATTTTGAGATTTAGACTTCTAGCATTGAGTAGCATTACCCTCCATTTTTGCTTGCCTGTTCCTGTTATGGTGGTGAATTTGTCATTTGAACCTTGCCTAAAAAAGGCACTATTGGGGCGGCAAGGGCCTTTGCCAGAATCCCAGGGGTGACAGGTGCAGGCCATCTCTGGCAAAGCATCGTGGTCTATCGACCATGTCGGTCCAGGCAGACAGATACTGGATCCCCTTAGAATGACACCAGAAGCTTAGCCAATTGTTGAAATTAATCATTTTGTCCTTGTACTGCGGTATCATTCTGGGCGATGGCAGGATGCTACTCAGTGCTAGGGTCATACCTGCCTGGGCTACAAGATTGAAGCGTTCTTCCATGTCTCTTTTCATGTAGTCCAGGAAGGTACATCTCAAGTTGTTCACACCAACATGGACAATCACAGAGTCATATTTGTAATTGTTGTGGAGTGACCTGAGTGCATGAGTTATGTGGTGGATCCTGGCACCCCACAGGCAGCTGACAGTGACCTTTTCCTTGTTTAGCCTGGTGAGTGGGACATCAGTGTGCCTGACTATAGAGTCACCTATGACTAGTGTGTTGGGTACTTTGTTTTTCCTTATGGGGTGTGGTTGAGAGGCA
This sequence comes from Protopterus annectens, assembly GCF_019279795.1. Classification (NCBI taxonomy): domain Eukaryota; kingdom Metazoa; phylum Chordata; order Ceratodontiformes; family Protopteridae; genus Protopterus; species Protopterus annectens. The sequence goes on from NC_056745.1 coordinate 1,238,304,154, forward strand.
CACTGAGTCTGTGGGCTGTGTGTCATTTGGGTTGTGTTTGTGGTGGGGGGTTTCTTGCATTTCTGCTTTGGAGGTCTCTGTTGCTTGAGCAGATTATTATTGAGAGCCTCTGTGAATGTTTTTGTGTTTCTATGTATGGATTTTGGTGGTGTTGGTTTAGTGGGACTATGTGATGAGTGTGGTGTGGTGCAAGTGTTTACCTTCTCCTCTTGACTATCAGGTTCAGTCTTCGCTGGAGAGAGCTTTACCTCCAGTTTGGCTAGATAAGTGCATCTCTCACAGTTTGTAGTGTTGGGTGGTAGGAGGTGAGGGTTGCCTGTGTACATTAGGCAATAGCTACATTACCCCAAGATGCCCAGATTCATCAGCTAGACAGTAGAGAACACTGGGAGCTGACCCTTGGACATGCCTGAATAAAAAAATATTTTTCTCTAGACAAGTGAGGAAAATGAGTACTTATTTATTATTAAATATTTTAAAACCATTTAACTGTGGCTGGTTTGTGTAGAGATAATTTAAGCTCTAGAGTACATTGCATATTTATAGAGTTTACTGTCCAAGTCACTCCAAATAAGCTTTGACTGATTAGTCACACTTACCAATTGGATAATAATATTGCACAGTAATAATTGGACACTGTTTTAAGGGCCTTTGATAGCTAAGTATTAGTGGGTGGTGGCAAGTGGAACTACCATATAGTCTGGGAGACAGGGAAACAACTGGAGAACCTGTGTCAGCCTTTCCCAGGAGGGTCTGTGTGGTTGTATAACCTCTTCTCAAAGTGTGTGTGTGTGTGTGTGTGTGTGTGTGTGTGTGTGTGTGTGTGTGTGTGTGTGTGTGTGTGTGTGTGTGTGTGTGTCAGCTACTTGGGCAGGGACACAAAGCACTGATTGGACAGAAAGGGTGCTAGAGGTTTTAGCTTGCCTACTAGGCTGAGATCTGGACCCTATAGCTGTGCTAGTGAGGAGTCTTATTGGGGACCTGGAAAGCAAGGGAGTGACCAGCCCCAGACTTACTGTGATCTCTGTGTGCTCTTAAGGGAAATTGCACTCTACTGTGTGTATTTGTTATCCTTTCCTCATATATGAGTTGCCCTCTCTGGTGTTAGGGGTAAGGATTGAGGCTCCTTGATTGCTGGGCCAGGACATGGGCATCACAGAAGATAATGAACATCAAATAGTGTTATGCTTCCAGGAGCAAACATTGAAGATGTGAGGCAGCCTTTAGAACAATCTAATATAAGGAGGAATGGCTTTGTTTTTATTCATGTTGGTACAAGTGATTTCATCCACAAGGATTCTTTGACTGTTAGTAGGCAATTTACAGCCCTGTTAGATAGCATAGCTTTTTCAGGTGTTATGACATATTTTTCACAAATTACATATAGAAGAGAGAGTTAGGTCACTGTGAATGAAAAATAAATTTGGGTAAATACCTACATGAAAACAATGTCCCATTTAACAAATGGAAATACAGTGCATCTGTGACTAATTTTGGGCATACAAGTGTTTGCTCAGACAGAATGGTGTGCACTTTTTGAGAACAGGGAAGAAAATTTTGCAGCAGATATTTTTCAGTATTTGACAAACACAAGGCAGGGTTTTTGCCAGGTCAGAAATTTAACAGTTCACAGATAGCTACATTTAATGCATCTCTGATGATTGTTAATGCAAAGAGCATTAATTTTTTTATTGAAAAATTTGATACATTCCCACAACACTGATGTTGTTTTTCTTTATGAAACATGATTAAAGAACAATGACCAGAAACCAATTCTATTTGGATATAAATGTTTTTACTGTAACAGACATTCTGACAAAAAAAATCAGGTGGAGGTGTTATGATAGGGAGTAAAGATAGTTATGAAACCTGTGATTAATACATGCTCAGGTTCACCAATACTATAGTTTGTGTAACTATGACAATAAAGACAACCCTGGAACATGTAGATCAGTATGTATGTATACCTTTAAAAAGCTTTCCAGGGGCTTGCACAAGTGTATAAATACTGAGCACATGCGAGCCTGACTGCCATTTTGTAATAACCTGTTGAGATATAAGTATGCATGTCTGTTTAGTCTGTCAGTTAATCAGTTTGTTTATATTTTGTCTTGCTGCTACCCATCCTGATGTGGTTCTACCTAATAAAGTATACAAACAAAGTACCCTGCCTGTTCTTCTTCAGTTATAATCAAGGACGAGCCACATGGTGTCAGAATGGGATCCAGATTCAAGACCAAATGACACTCCTTTAATGTTGGAAGAATATAGAGGAATGGATCATCGCTACTACAAGTACTAGACAGAGAAACAGGTCAGAAATGAACTCCAGCTATTAAAACTTGTTTAAATTATTTCTTATTTGAAAATATGAAACAAAACACTCAGAACGCTCAAAACGAATTTCTAAGTAAACAAAATTTCCAGAACTGTGACATATTGATAAAAATATTCAAAATAGTTATGAAAATGTTTGAAACAATGTCTGAATTGCATAAAATTAATAAAATAATGAAAATGACCACATTTTTCACTGTGTGCTAGTTTTTGCATTAACTAAAGCTATCCAAGATATCCAAAGTGAACAAAGTGTTCACAAGTTTGTGCAGTATTACTGTACAGTTAGTGTTTAAGCATACTTTGTTGGCATGTTCGATGGATTTTGAAAACCAGGCCCACTTGTATTTGATAATAATATTGCAGAGAATTGGAGAGGGTTTGAGCAAGAGTAATATTTTCATATAAGCTGCATTATCTGACAATGATGCATGTAGAAAGCATTTATTTTGCTTAATTTAGCTGGTTCAGAAGCATAGAAAGGCAGTGCTCATTTGTGTTTGCACCTGCTGTATTTGCAGGGGAGGGGGAAACCATCATATAGTGGCACCAGCTGAGTCAAGGGAAGACCCAAGTGGTTAAAACATAAATTTAGAGATATGTGTAACCCCCAGACAAATATTACAATGGAAAGGCACTTATTTTACACAAAGGATCAAAAGCCTGGTGAAAGTTTTACAGCGTATATAACTGATTTGAGAAACAAAGCTAAAATGTGCAGATTTGGTGATTTAAGGGATGAGTTGATAAAAGACAGACTTGTGTTTGGTATTAAAGAAGATGCTGTGAGAAAACTTTCACTTCGTGACAGTGATTTAACTTTGAATAAGGCCACAGAGATCTGTCAGATAAATGAGTTCCAGAAAAGTACACAAATATGCTTACAAATGAGAAATACATGCTTCCAATGTCTTCCTGTGCTCATGTTGATAGTATGCAGCATGCGGTTAAAAGAAACAGGCCCAAGCACATGGCAGCAACTGTGAGCCCTGCAGCAGTCACTAGGAAACCCTGCAGCTTTCTAGCAAATTCCAGATTATGCACAGTGACACTAAAACATAAGGATGAGTCAGCAAACTCAAAGCATGCACTTTCACCTAGCCAAATAGTCAGCTGTAATAATTGTGGTGGAAATTATGAATCTAAAACAGAAAGGTGCTTAGCTTTTGGTCAGCAGTGCCACATTTGTAAAAAGCAGAATCATTTCCAAAGATTTTGTAAATTAGAAGTTCATTCTTTTATAAAGAGAGAACACTCAAAGAGACAAATTGATCAGTTAGAGAACTGTGATCCTACTTTTTATGTTGATGGTGTGCCTGTGCTTAATGAAACAGTCACTCCAGTAGATTTATAGGCAAAGAATGAATCATTTTGTACTGTTCGGATAAATGGGAGACATGTAGAGCTCAAAGCTGATACAGGTTCAAAGTGCAATGTTATGTCTGCAGAAACATTTGCTAGAGTATGTGCTGGTGAGAAACTTGATTTGGCAAAGTGTGCAAAGCTTGCTGCTTATGGTGGTGAAGAAATTCAGACCAAAGGCTCAGTAGTGATTTCATGTTACTCTGCTCGAAACAGCTATGACGCACAGTTTTATGTGGTCAAAAGGCACGTACAGTCATTATTATGCCTCAGAGACAGTTTACAAATGGGTCTACTTTCATATAATAAGGAAGTCCACCATGTAAGCTTAAACAACCACTCTTCTAATTTCACCCAGTCTATTTTTCCTGCCTGTGCAGATCTTTTCGAAGACAAACTATGCAAGCTCCCAGTTGTGTTCTCCATGAAGTTAGACCCAGAGGTTATCCCAGTTGTCAGACCAGCCCGGAAAGTTCCAGTAGTTGTGCAGAACAGAGTCAAAGCAGAGCTAGATAAAATGTAGCAGCAAAGTATGATTTGTCTAGTTGATGAGCCTACTGAATGGGTATTTCCATGGTAGTAGCTCATAGGAAAAGCTCAGGTGATATCAGAATATGTATTGATCCATGAAACTTGAACAAAGCACTAAAAAGACCTCATCATTCAATGCGTACAGTCAAAGAAATTCAGCTCTTATGCCAAATGCCACTGTTTTTTTGTCCTGGATGGGAAGAGTTCATTCTGGAAAATTTTGCTTGATCGAAAACCTTCTTTGCTAACCACTTTCAGTACTCCTTTTGGCAGGTACAGATTTTTGAGAATGCCATTTGGGAAATTCTGCCAGTGAAGTCTTTCTGCATGCAATGGAGCAAATTATTTTCTGGGTATATGTGTGTTATTATAGTAGATGATATTCTAGTAGGAGGTAATGGTAAAGCTGAGCATGACAGAAACCTCAAGAAAGTTCTAGAAAGATCATGTGTAGTGAATCTTAAGCTGAATACTCAGAAGTGCAAATTCAGGCTACAAGAAGTTGCTTATGTTGGTCATTTGTTTACTAGTTCAGGCTTAGGACCAGATCCTTCTGAGCAAACAGCTATTCTTGAGATGCCAGCTCCAGACAATGTTCAAGCCCTACAATGTTTTCTTAGCATGGTTAACTATCTAGGCAAGTTCACTCCAAACTTGAGCCAACTATCAGTCAGAGAGTTGATACTTAAAGATGTATCCTGGTCATGGTTAGAGCAAAACTAAAGTGCATTTGATATCCTAAAGTTGAGAATAGCTAGTCCACCAACTCTCAGATTCCATGATATTCACAAATTAGTTCCTTTTTCTTGAGATGCTTCTAAGTTTGGTCTTGGTGCAGTCATTCTTCAAGAGGGAAGAGCTTTAGCCTATGCATGCATAACTATAACCTAAACTAAAATGCAGCATGTTCAGATAGAGAAAGCACTCTTGGCAATTGTGTTTGCATGTTCGAAGTTCCATGATTATATTTATGATCAAACTATCCAGATTGAGACTGATCACCAACCTCAAGTCACTATTTTAAGAAAGCCTATGCATATAGCTCCTGCCAGATTGCAATGCATGATGTTAAGATAGAAAAAGTATAATTTCAATATTGTCTACACAAAAGGCAAACTTATTTATCTTGCTGATACTTTATCCAGATTGCCCAGAACTACTACTGAACAGCACGACAATGAGAAACTTGATTTTGAAGTCATGGAAGTGAGAAATTTTTCTTCCACATGTCTTGATGAGCTTAGAAGTCATACAGCTTCAGAGACAATTCTTCATTGGCTCAACCACTTTATCAGTCCAGGATGGTTGCCAAAGCAGTGTTGTTTACCTTAAGAAGTGCAACCATATTTTCCTTACAGAGATGAGATTTTGTTTGACAATGGTATTATCATGAAAGGTCCAAAAGTGATTGTTCCAAAGTCTTTGCAACAATAGTACATCACCATCATGCATCATGGCCACCCAGAAATGGATTCTACCAAACGAAGGGTGAGAGGACTGGGATTCTGGCCTTCTGTGTCTAAGGATATTGACAGAGTACTTTCATCTTGTTCTTTTGTAATAGTACAAAGCTGCATCAACAGAAAGAACCACTTCAGCTAAACCAGATTTCTGAACTACCCTGGTCGACAGTAGCTACTGTCATTTTTGAGTGCAATGGTCAACATTACTTGGTGTTAGTGGATTCTTATTCAAATTGGTTTGAGATTGACCTACTTCCTAAGCATTATTTTGCAGTCCATAGTAGTCCACACAAAGTTCTTTCTGACAATGGTACATTGTTCACAAGCCAACAATTCAAGAAATTTGCTAAAGAGTGGGACTTTATTCATGATACAAGTAGCTCTGAGTACCTATAGTCAAATGGTTTGGCAGAATGAGCAGTTCAAAGTGTGAAACAATTACTAGAGAGGTCAAAATGAGACAACAGTGATGTTTCCTGAATCTTTTGAATTTCAGAAATATTCCTCATGATAAACATCTTGGTGCACCTGCACAGAGACTTCTGTTTAGACAAACCAGAACCACATTGCCCATCAGCAGTAATCTATTGGTTCCATATGTTAAGAACAACATATCAGTGAAAGCCCAGCTGTTGAAGAAGTGCTAATTCTAGAAATCCTATTATGATAAGACCAGCAAACTGCTCAGTCCATTACAAGAAGGAGCAATAGTGAGGATGCAGATGTTCAAAGGTTTTGATTGGATTGGAGTCATGAGAAATGTTTGCCCAGAGCTGAAATCACAGCTTGTGGAATCACAAGAAGTAGAATTTAGGCAGAATCAAAGACATTTGTTACAGGTGAGTGAGCCTGTAATGCAGCATCATGCCTGCGAGAAAGACTCTAGGTCTCAGAGTGAGTTATCCAGTGTTCCTTTTCCAGAAGACATTCCTGTAAATATCCCTGTTCCTGAGAAGATTCCCAAAATTCCTGAAGAATGTTCTTTGCCAATGACTGTCACTGTTGCTAAACCCATTTCTAATTGCTATATCACTAGATCAGGTTGCATTTCTAGACCATGTTCCAGTTACACAGCAACTTGGACATGAACATTGTGTTTATTTCTTAGTGTCTGTATAATTGCATGCCTTTTTTCAAGTGTCATTTATTGTGGGCAATTTATTAAAGAGGGAGGATTAATATCAGTATGTATGTATACCTTTAAGAAGCTTTCCATGGGCTTGCACAAGTGTATAAATACTGATGACATGAGACCCTGCCATTTTGTAGTAAGCTGTTGAGATGTAAGCATGCATGTCTGTGTAGTCTGTCAGTTAATCAGTTTGTCGATATTTTGTCTTGCTGATATCCATCCTGATATGTTTCTGTGTAATAAAGCATAAAAACAAACTACCTCACCTGTTCATCTTCAATTATAATAAAGGACGAGCAACAGAACATATAACAATTGTTGCCGTGTATAGACCACCAAAGTTAAGTGCTGATGACCTAGAGAAATTCATACACTTCTTGCATGAAACACAAAATGAGAGAATAATAGTGGATGGGGACTTAAATTTATCAGAAACATAGACTGGAATAATTTTGATTCAACAACATAAGTAAGGAAATTACTCACAGTGTATGCTACGTTTAGGAACAACAATTGCCTCAGATTGTAAAAAAAAAAAAAAAACGATCAAGGAATGGAATATACTAGACATTTTTTGTGTTCCTAAAGAAATTACTGCTACTTCATATCTAGTTTTACCTCCACTGATGCACAGTGATCATGTGGTCATAAAGGTCAATTTGTTGTTAAATAATTCTGCCAAACTGACATCCAATCCAGTGCACAGAAGATTAATAACAAATTATATGGAAACAAAACAGTCACTATGTAAAACTAACTAGAGCGATGCATTTAGTGGAAAAACAGTAGAAGGAATTTGGAAGTTTTAAAAGAAAAATTGTGTGAATGCAAAAAATAAAAAAAAAAGATATTCAACATCAGGATCTAGGCACACAATGTCAGGAGGATGTTTCATAGTGAGAGACAAAAATATAAGTAATGGAAAGAGGTTGAACTAAAGCTTTGAAAACTGAAATAAATAAGATGGGCAAACAAATTAAACAAAGTGTGAGACAAGGTCAAGAAAAAATTTAAGAAAATTTATATAAAGATAGTGAGCATGATAGAAAATCATTTTATAGATACATAAGATGTGGAAGAGGTAAACACATACAAAATGATAAATTGTGCACAGATTCTAAAATTTATTCTCAGACCCAAACTATTATAGATGTATTTACAAAATCTTATGCAAAACAGTTGGGCTTTACAAAGGGGATGATAAGTTGTTCTAGTGATATCTAGGTAACCACAGATATTGAAATCAAATTAGAATATATTGAACAAGAACTGTGCAAATTTGATCCAAACAAAGCACAAGGAGGAGACAAAATTAGTAAAAATGACCTGAGAACACTTCAACAAGAACTTAGTACCATTATAATTATTATTTACTAGGTTGTATAAATATGGAGAGATTCTTCAAGATTGGAGACGTGAGGCAAGGACTAAATAAAGTATGAACATAAATGGAGAGAAACAAAACAACAAACAGCAAATAGTAGGAAAAAGGGGCAGAGATAAAGAGAGAGAAAGCGATAAAAGAAAAAAACAGTTATCAGTATTGTGTACCACACTGTGTGGCTTAACAGCTACTGGACGAGTAAAATACTGGTACATATGCACTGGTAAATAATACAATACAGCTGTCAGATGACATGATATTTTAGCAGCTTTTTAAGCTGACCACTATGTGTATGTTATGTGAACAGTGCGCATGTTTGCAAACAATGATTGCAGAGCTCATAAAGCATGGCTAAAAAAGCCTCTGGTGCTGTGTGATGTACCCAGTGGAGTTACAATCCAATGACTCATATGGCCACTAGACAGGACCCTGTCTGTTAGAATGGGGACCATGCCTTAGGGACTACAACCACAGGAGGCAAACACATATTATAAACAGGGGTCACAGGCACTGAGTAGCAGTAATGCAACATGGCATAGGATACACAGTAGTACACAACCACTGGCCGCTTGCCAGATACATGCTCATGGCATACCTGATATTACTGACACTGGCAGGGGAGACTATAAATCCTCAGGGCAAGTCCAATAATGGGTGGGCAGGGCAACGCAATCTGCATGAAACACAGGGGGATGGCTATGGCCATGGCAATGTAAGGAGATACACAATTAGATGTTCTGGGGGAAACACCCACCATCACATCAGCAATTTTCATGCAACTTGTGGCACATCCTAGGGTTAATATGGGTGGTAGTATAAGTCAGCATGAATTGCCAAGGAATGTTTATCAGCAGACATTTAGTAGCAGTATGCAAAGTTTAATGTAAGTAGCAGCACTGCTAAAAATGACATTACTACAGATAAATAATCTATATGCACCTGTAATAGTGGTATATACCTACCTCTGCACCTGTAGAAAAACTCCATAATCTTCCTGTATCTCAACCTGTTATCTCCAATTTCAACAGGGCTGAAAAAAGTACAACAAACGGAAATATTTCAATGACTCACATGTCCTGCATATGGCTAAAGAGGTATAATGAAATAATGACAATCAGTCAACTGTCATAGGTACTTACTGTGATTCTGTGGTACTATTTCCCATAATCTATTTTTTCCTTTGGCTAAGACAGTCATGGAGATGCTCCTAACATCACTCATTTGTCTGAAAATGTAGTGTCAGACATCCATTTTGTTCTGGGGACCCTGATAAGAGTTCCACAGCAAGCACTCTTAGCAGTCCATGCACAGGAAGTACAAAATAATCTACATCTCCTACCTGCACCACCTGAGAATAGTTCCACAACCTGCACCCTGAGAAGTCATGCCCATTTTACAGGTTGCAATCATGTGGAAAATTATAGCACAATCACATCAATGCACTTTGCAAGCATGATATGATGTGCATCAGTGGGCAGTATGACAGTGCTCAGTGCTACTAAAAGTCCCTTATAAATGTCTAGCATGCTAGAGAGGTGTTTTGGGTGTGAAAAACAAGCTGGTATACATGCATATACAAACAAGATGCCTATGCATTGTTGCACTATAGCACCCTTATGGGATGCAATGCTGATTAATATACCCACATAGGATACTAATCCATCCAGGTATTTGCAATGCACTTTCTTTTTTTGGTGTTGTTATCCTTTGTTTATCAGGTTAGAGCCAGTAGGTTTGTAGCCACTTTTCTGGGGAGACCTGAGGTGAAATTTGTGCTACTAGGAGAAATTTGACTAAAGCATCAGGGAACTTCTCTTTCTTTTATTTTCTTTTTTTGATAGATGCCATGGGACCTTTTACATCCACCCCAGTTACCACCCACTCAAGCAGATGGGGCCTCAGTTTAATGACAAATCCAAAGTTTAGCACACTCAAGAACACAGCAACCCCCCCCCCCTTATGGTGGACTGCAGTGTCAGCTATCCATATACCTGGTATAGGAATAGAACACAACAAAGGTGAGTGTGCTACCTGTTGTGCCACTGACACTGACTTGAGAGTCATTTACACATGTTCACAATCAGATATGAGCCTCATTTTCTGATTATTTCTGCTACTCATTATGTAAAATGTGCAGTTCAGGCATCACTAACCTCAAATACCTCATCAGCATAGTTGATGTGTTATGATCCCTCAAAATTCATGGTAAAAACAGCTGTTGCTATCACTGTGCTCAAAAATCTATATGATTATTATTAACTAGCAGGATGCTAGATTAGCTTTGGGATTTCTGTGGAATACAGAGGAGGTTGCAGCACTTGTGGTAAGGTCATATGTGCCAGTTATTTGGACTTTGGTTATTGCATGTGTGGACACTTCCTCTGTTGGTAGTGAGGATTTGTTTTAAGAGCAATACGATGTTGTTAGTTACCTGGGGAGAAACTAACGATCTGCATGTAACATACTTAGAATAGAACCACCTTATCTTGTTATTTTCTATGCTTGCTAATGTAAGGATGCACACAACACAAAACAATGGTTGTGGTGTTATCATAAGTGTATTGTGTTTGAAATGTATTTTTATTTACTTATCTGTTTATTATTCAGAAGTAGTTGGAACAAAACTAGATGCTTCCAGGTACATGGGTACAACTTGGTGCATAGGAATGCTGAAAGAAGACCACCCAGATACAGAGGATACCTCAGTTACTATCTATATGTGTGATGAAGGGCAAATGTGGGATGTGGTAGGAGTATGGTATACAGGCCTCATGAAATGTTGCACTGGTAGCCACTCACATTGCAACATCAGGTGCATGCTATACTTCTTGGATGGTATGGTGAGGTGGACATATACCTATGTCCAGCTACAAATAACTTCCCCTGACAGTGACCTCTGGAATAGGCATCTTCTACTGTGATGGATTGAGTGCCACACAGTCTATACTCAGTTTGGATATAGGGATGTTGAACAGTAGTGTGGGTGCAGCAGATCTTCATGCACAGTCATTGACCATAGCTGTATACATTTACAAGATTAGATAGCTTTTAAAGAAAGCAAACTTTAGGAGAAGTTCTCCCAGGCAGAGATGGAAATATTTTTTCAGACCTTCCATGCACATGATCGGTGGATAGATAAAAGGGAATGGGCCTTCTAGACTCATGTATAGACGTTGCTGTAGATGTCATTGCAGTTGGGTGTCATAATAAATCATCATTACAAGTTCACAATAAGATCACTGGCATGACCTGTCATGCCCTAACCAATGCTTCCATCATTACACAGGAGTAGATAGCCTTAAGTGGGGGTTGAGGTCTGTTAACACAGACCACTCTCATGGACATGGAGTTATTGGTATATCTGTCTTGAGTGGCAGACTACTTATTTATACCTATAGAAGGAACAGAAATTTAGTGTATAGTGCAGCACACGACTGCCTTGATCTTTCATGTATTGAATGCAGGCATATCATCCCTACAGACACTTCAGGGCTTCAGTGGGGATTGGAATTCTGCACAAGTTATGTTGGCTTATATTCATTGCATATCATACAGCTGCTGCAACACTAGGAAGTTGGATTGTAACTAAGTATCCCTGATACTCAAGGGTGTACCCCTTCCGCAAACACAGTCCCATTGCCTGTTCAATATGCTTCTGAGTTCCATGTGACTAATGAAGGCCAAGAATTAGTAGAAACAGCAGTACAGGTTGCATCTTCTTCCCCAACCCTCAAATGACAAAGGACATTGGCAGCACAGCTGTGCATGAGTACAGCAGTAGAAGGCAGTGTGTGAGTGCCTGACAAAATCATGGGTGCTACCCCATGTTCAAGCTGAGTGTCTCAGTACTCGTTATAGAATGCACAGATGTCACCACAGCCACAGCCAGGTTAGTGTTTTGGTGTGAAAAAAAAAAACAACTGGCAGTGAGATGACTTCAGTCAGTGAGGGCTTGGCATACATAGGTAACATGTTGGCAGCATGCCAGAGGGGGCCTGTATCCCCCAATGGCTTTTCTGCTGCTGCAGGACATAGCAAACATCATTTGCATGTAAATCTGTCATCTGCTTCTAATAGGAACTATACCATGGGATTGGTAGTCACCATCATATGGTATCCTATCTCCCATGTGTGCTACCAGTGTCGAAGATTGTGTGGTGCTGTGGTCCCATAGATAAGTCATATATGGTGTTCATCATCATGGCATGGCCCACTGTGATCATTCACAAAGTAGAACTTTGCAAATGCCATAAACTGATTGTGCATGGAGGTCGGAAAGACTATTAAACAGAGGGCGCAAACAGTCGAATTTTCAAGAATATTGGGGGAGGGGGGAGTATCGAAATGGTCTGTAAACACAATTGAGGGATGTGCAGGCCATTTTGCAGTTTTTAACAGTGTTATTAATGTTGGAAATGACTATTTGGGTGAGGAGTCACTTGAACTTGTTGATTCAACTGACAATTGTTTGGATGTTGATATGGGTGCCCAACATACTGAAATGGGTGACAAGGAATTTTGGGTCAACACATAAGTAGGAAATGACTATGGTTCTTCAGTTGTTAACAATGAGTCTGTAACTTCAGTCAGCAGTAGCTTAGCTGACAAATATAATTTTCTTGATGTACAAACTGTTGATAGTAATCACTTGGTTCAGTGTGACACTATAGATGAAGTTGTTTCAAAATGTGATATAGCACAGAAAAATGTTTTTTTATATACAACTACACTGATGTTGACTTAACAGACACTCATTTTGATTTGTTTAGCAAGGGTATTAAATTTGTCCCCAATTTTAGGTTGGATATTGCAGAGGTTTTGATTGCTATGAGGTTATTTATGAGGAAGTTGAATTTACAACTGTACTTTGCTACTGACCAGCAACACAACGAAACTGTCAATAATGGAAGCTTGGTTAGGTTGAAAAGAAAGAGCACCTTTATTCCTCCATACAACCCAGAGATAGTTGTACTGGAAAAGTTAATGGAGAACGACCTCAGGAGGATTTGTTTGAATAAAAGTGTCATTCCTGACAATTTATCTGTTGATGAAAGGTTGGTTCTTAAGGAACTAAAAACCTCTAAGCATATTAGATGTATGAAACCTGATAAAGGTGGGGGCATGGTTCTTATGAATACGATTGATTACATTTCAAGTATGATGGAGCGTCTAGAAGATGATAGTACTTACACCAGGGTTTCTGGCAATGAAATCAATAGGGCATACCAGAAGATTGATTTATTTCTACTGAATGCACTATATCAGGGTGCCATTTGTGAAACCGAATACGACTACTTGACTGTAAAGTTTCCTACTATGCCCAATATTTTTGGTATCCCCAAGGTTCACAAAGGGACAGACACATTACAATTTAGACCAATTGTGGCCGCTGGGGGGTCCAAAACAGAGCCACTTGCAGCATACGTTGATGAATATTCTAAACCAGCATTGGGAGAAGTCTCTCACATTTTGAGAGACTCGTGGCATTGTTTGGAAAGACGAAGGAGATGCAAAAATGATATCAACTCTTTTGTTTTTTTGACTATTGATGTAGTCAACCTTTTTTCGGTCATTCCACAGGAATTAGGTTTGGAAATGTTTTTTGATAGTCTTAATGCTAGCAAATCTGTTGACAAGGGGAAGATTAACTTGCTTTATGACCTTATGGAAATAGTTCTTAAAAACAATTTTATGAAATTTGAGGGTGAGGTTTATCAGCAATGATCTGGGGTTGCTATGGGGGTGAAATGTGCCCCCGTGTTTGCTAACTTAGTTTTGTTAGCATGGGAGAGAGCTCATGTTTTTCCCTCAAAATTCAAGCAAAAAATTGTGATGTACAATAGGTTTCTTGACGATTTACTGATTTTATGGGATGGTGATGAATCTAGTGCTGGTGAATTTGTTGAGTATCTTGGTTCCACCACAGAATTTTTAAAGTTTACGTATGTGTGGAACATGGGTTGTATCAATTATTTAGATATTACCTTAGTCAAAGAATCATCTGGCTTAACGAGTACCATCTTTAGGAAAGACAGTTACTCGAACTCACTGTTGCACTTTGGGAGTTGTCACCCCTTCCACCAGAGAAAAGGGGTGGCTAAGGGCCAAATGGTGCATATTTCCAGACTTGTCAGCGATGATGAGGTATTTAGGAAAGAAATCTACAAACTGATTGGTCTGTTATTGGACTGAGGTTACCCTTTGGAGTTATTGTTGAGAATCAAAAGGGAAGTGTATAAAAAGAGAAGGTCTATTTATTCGCCAGTTCTTAGAACAATTGTTGATTCTGACTTGATGGTTGCAAAAGGGACCAAAGGGGACAATAGGATGGATGGTTCAGCCTTTATTTTGAAATTTAATGACAAATCAGACGAAATTGGTGCTTGTTTGAGGAGTGCATGGATTAACACACTGAGTATTGACACAAAAAGGGTGATTGGTGACAAGCCGCTGATTGTTTTCAGTAAAGGAAAAAATGTTAAAACAATTTTGGAGAAGGATGGTAGGTATGTCAAATCTAGAATGACCAAATGTGGATCTTGTAAATGTTGTAGATTTATTGCGGAAGGGGTCTACATTTGTGTACTTGGTTTTGGAAGAACTATAGCTTGTCCAGGAATTTGTAGTTGCAACACAAAGAATTTAGTTTATGTGGCTTCTTGCATGTCCTGTGATGCTTTCTATGTAGGAATGACCACACGAAAGCTCAAGGACAGGATTATGGAACACACTAGGTCAATCAAGAAAAAAGATGTACACAATGCTTTGTTTTTGCACACTAGTCATTGTCCCAATTTTAGTAAGTTTTTGTTCTTTGTAGTTGACAGAGTGCACCATGAGGCAGGGGGAGACATAAAAAACAGGGTAGCCTTTTTAGAAACTGAATGGCAATTGTGATTAAATGCTATGAGGTACCCTGGTCTTAATGACAACATTTCCCTCAAACCTATTTTGAAACACAAGTCAGCTATTATTTAAGTGTATTACTATACTACATTCAATAGGAATTGTTAGCACATTCAAGCAAATTGTCAAATGTTGAATGTTTTACTACACAGTTTTAACAAGAATATATGTTTAATTTATGAATATGTGTGTGTGTGTGTGTGGGGGGGGGGTTCAATAGTTATTTCCACAAGCATATTGTTTACAAGCATTTTTAGTTGTCAAAAACAAGCTTTTTGAGTTTCATTTTAACCAATTTTAATTAACTAATTATGATGTCATGACTAATCAGTGGGGTGTGTGGATATATAATGTGCAAGTTTTCAGTGTTTCAAATGACTCTGAGGATGCCATTTTAATGGTGAAAGCGCTAAGTCTGTTTTTTGTAACAATAAATTGGTTTTCATAAGTGAACTTCATTGCTTTGGTGAATAGTGGTGCAGTGGTTGTGGAACTTCATATTTTCTAACTTTTTGACTCTGGTTTAGGTTACTGTGTGGGTTGTTGAGTTGTTATTCAACCATATCATCAAACTTTTAAAAATTTGAACATCTAATAAAAAAAAAATAAACTACACAAATAACCTACCTGAATGTTTTAAGCAGGGGCAAGCCCCCTTGCACCTGCCACACCCCCCACTCTTTAAATATACCAACTCTGAGATCGCACTACAGTGTGAAAAAGGGAAATCTTCCCTTTCTGCACTATACGGGGATCTCCATTAAAACATTCAAAGTTTCAAACGTTCGAGCATATGGTGTCAACCATATGACATTCAAACTTTTGGAAGTTCGATCAACTAATATAAACCTGAGCATACACATAATAACACTGCAAAATATGTGGTTAACTTCTTCCTCTCACAGAATACACTATTGCCAATTAATACAAAATAAATTCCATGGCCAGTCCTTTAAAACATATTACTTCTATCTCAGCCTAAATTTATGCATACCATAAGAAGTAATGCAAAGAATTGTCCATAGGTTAGCACTAGGATAACTGACCATGCAAGCCATTTTAATTCTAGCCAATTATCTCCCTTGAAGATCAAACTCTAAATCTTATGTTCATAAGGTAAACACCTTAACCATTATGCCAAACCCCTTATCAGCTCTAACATGTTTATATATAGATATTACCCTGCAAGACCCTTATGAATTGCAGCTGAAAACCCTCCAGGTGTAGCATCTCTAAGCCACTGAGGACCAGATCACTTTGGGCCTCCCCCCCCCACTTGTGTGAGCAAGGAATCCTCTCACTCCAGCTAAAAGCAAAGAAAACTCTAACCAACAATCATCCAAAAATAGACTGCAACCCCTGGTTTAACTCCAGGAACCTTGTTGTTGCTGCTTGTGTAGTGTAGGTGCCAGCTTTTGTAACTACTGTTATGCCTTGTTAAAATTTGTTACAGTCAGCTAGAGTGCATACACCAGGGGCAATAGCTGCAAACCTTCTTCCTCTTAGCCCACCCCCTAACCCTTTCATTCCATTTCACTGTTGATAATTTTTATATGTGAAGGTATTTAGCCTTTCTCAATAATTATAGCCTTCAGTCCCTCCTCCTCAACACTTGTTCTTCACTAAACACCAAACAGAGGTGCAAAGTCTCAAGCTTCTTTTATCTTTAGCTACATTGTGTGCAGCAAACAATGAGCAAAGGGGAATACAAATATAAAAGAGAATACAATCTGCCATTGCAGACTAGTAAGCAGCATACAACTTCCACCTGTGGTGTATTCTTACACATAGTTTTTCTTGGAGAAACCTTTCAGTCCTTGAACAAGGGTGCCTGTATGTTTACCTTACTTCATTGGCTGTCCTTGATAATTAGCTAGGTTTAGCAGAGTCCCTTGGATTCTCACCTGCTACTTTAAATTCCAATTGAAGGTTTCCCTCCCTTCCCCCACCCCCCAAGTGAGTACAACACACCAAAGGTTTTAAAAATCCTGGATGCCATATTTGCACTAATTGTAGTTGAAAGCCCTCCAGATGTAGCATCTTAGGTTAGTGTCCCTGGACTTGCTGATAGTTTATTTTTAGCTAAGTTCTATCTGGAAGGTGTAGCCTCGCTCCGTTCACTCTGCTCAGTTCGCTCTCTTCCAACCCCCATTCCCACCCACCCCCAATATCATTACCTTTATACCTATCCATACAGCCACACCCCCTCACTTCCTCCCTAATCCCATACCCTCTACTTCCTGTTCTCATACTACCTCCATTCTTTACTCCTCCCCACTCTTACTTACTATCCACTATCAAAGATTGCTATACCTTACTCCCCACCCCTTCCTCTCATCCTCTGTTCTACATCCCATAAAGTGACATGTCTCTCACAACTCAAACTATACTTTTACCTTCCCCTACTCCTTATACTCTATCGCCTCACCTCCTGTCCCTCACAATTACCTACTCCCTATTTCCATCCTACAGACATCACTCTTAACTCAGGTACTACACCACAACCCTATCTACTAATTTGTCCCTCCACCCTTCTCCCCACCACTCCCATTCCTAAAATATAAATATCTCCCCCCTCCCCTTTAAAACAAAAAAAAACAAAGTCTACTTTTTCAAATTAAAACCCCATTACAAACCTCTTCTTCTATCTAGTGGCATTCATCCTAACCCAGGCACTACATACACTACCCTGAACAATAACCCCACTGTATCTAAACCTGCCAACCCCTCCAACCCACAAAAACAAGTACTGCTCTATCAATGTCAGGACCCTTGTAAATAAAGTTCAAGAACTCCATGCTTGGATAGCTAACTATACTTCTGACATAGTTACTAGTTACCCTAACTGAAACATGGTTAAAATCACACCATCTGGACAGTGAAATCATCCCTCCTGGCTATAATATCCTTAGATTAGATCGACCTAAAAGAAAAGGAGGAGGAGTCTGCATACTCTACTTCAATTGTCTCTCCCATATCAGTCCCACACTAGACTTACCCTCCTTCTCACCAGCTGAATTCCTACTGACCAACTTCAAACTTAACAGTTTCAACACCATAACTGTTGCAGCAATCTCTATTCCCCCGGTGATAATATTAACATACTTGAGAACATCCTATCTCCCCTCTCACATACCATCCATAATGAAATAATTATACTGGGGGATGTTAATATTGATTGGCTTACAATGCAAGCTCCCAACACTACTTCCTGTATAAGCCTACATGGGTTTGAGCAGCTAATCACAACCCCAACCTACATTAATAAATCTCACCTACCTAGCTCTCTTCTTGACTGTATATTTGTCTCCCACCCTCAAAACTATCATAACTCCCAAACCCTTCCAAATGCCCTCAGTGACCACTGCCCTATAACAGTTACCAGACATACTCCCCACCTTACCAAACCTAACAAATGTATTATCCCCCGCTCACTTTCTCATTTCTGTCCAAACTACTTTATTCACCAACTCTCCAAAATTAACTGGTCTTACCTCACCACTCTTCCTTTAGATGAAGCTGTCCTCTCCTTCAACACTACATTCCTAAACATTCTTATCTCCCTTGCTCCTCTTCACACAATTAAAATCAAATCTAATACTGCTCCTTGGCTCACTAAATCAACCAGAACCCTCATGAAAGACCGGGATAGGATTTGGAAAATGTGGACTAAAACTAGGACCCCTTCTCTTCTTCAGAAATATAAAGAACACAGAAAAAAAAATTTAAAAAAATCATCCATTATGAGAAAATAAACTTCTATGCCAATCCTCCCTCTACTCTTAAATCAGACCCAAAGAAATTCTGGAGCTCTATTAAACAGACTCTTCATCCAGGAAACCCTTCCTCTCCTAACCCATGTCCCAATGCAACACCTGAAGACATAGCCAACAAATATAACAATAATTTTATAAACTCAATAACCTCCATGATAAACCCCCCCCCCCCAGAAACAACACTAGCACCCCCACAAACTCTATACCTCTTCCAAACCCTCCTAACTCCTTCTCTCTAAAAGCAGTATCAACTAACTATGTAAAGTCATTATTCTCTAAACCTAACTCTTGCTCCCCATCTGTTGACAAGCTACCCTCTTACTTCCTGCAGATTGCCTCTGAAGCTCTTGCCTATCCTGTATCCATCTTCCGATCCATCTCTGAATCTTATGTCCCCACTGTGTGACACAAAGGGGGCAACTCCTCAGACATATCCAACTTCAGACTGATTGCCATACTCTCTCCACTCTCAAAAATCCTAGAGAAATGCATTCACAAGCAGGTAAGGCATTTCCATCCCAAGCATAGTACAACTACTGCACTCATATCATTCATCAACATAGTCTTCCTAGCGCGTGATAACAATAAACTTGTCTCATGCCTATTCCTTGACCTTTCTAAAGCCTTTGACACTGTCTCTCACCCACTCCCCCTCGTAGATAAACTCACTAACATACATTTCTCTCCCCCTACTATCTCTTGGTTCTCCAGCTATCTCTCAACCTGCCAGCAATCAGTTAAATGGCTCTGCACTATCCTCCCCACTCACTGTACAAATGGAAGTCTCCCAAGGGTCCGTACTTGGACCACTACTCTAATATTTTCACCAACTTGCTCTACTCATCTTGTCCCCAGTCATCCCTTGTGCAATATGCTGATGACCCAACTGTTATAACCATTGCTGACAACCCAACTAACCTCCACTCAACTACCAAGGCATCTTTCCACACCCCTGAGACTTGGCTTAGTGATAACAAACTAATAATTAATCCAAAAAAAAAAACTAAGCTCCTACTCTTTCTCCCTAAAAACATCACCACACTCAAAAGTACATTTACCATCTTATCCTGCAACAGCACTATCATCTTAGCTGAATCTAGTACTAAATTGCTAGGTGTTACAACAGATGATCAGCTTAAGTTCGATCTCCATATTATTAACTCAGTAAAAAGAACTCATCAGAAACTTGGACACCTTTTCCGTAGCAAGAAATACTTAACTAACACTGCCCAAATAACTCTCTCCCAGGTGTTATTACTCCCAACACTCCTGGACAGCTGCCACATATCCACAAACCTAAATTCTACACTTATTTCCAAGCTTGAAACTACCTATTATAAGATCGCCAGATTTGCAGCTAACCAAACCTACAAGTCATACCACTACATAGCAATACAGCAACTAGACTGGCTAGAATTCTCTCAGCTGCTCCAGCTCTACCAACTACAAATCATCAACGGTATCCTCTATCTACCCTCCTTCTGCACCAAATATTCCCCTGCTAGGATGCTATGCAGCTCAAATCAAGAATTATTAGACATCTACAAACCCAAAACCAAAATAGGCTGCCTTCTCTATAACTATAACCCAGCTATATCCTGGAACCAACTCTCCTTGAAAATAAAATCCCTCCAGCATAGCAAAAGTTTCAAATTAGCCACAAGGAAATGCCTAAAAACAAAATGGTCTTGCCACTGTAGCCAACCACCCTGAAATCACCATCCTTTCTCCTATTTCACCACCTCACTCTTAATGTACCTCTAACACTATTCCCCTGCCTCTTCTACCTCTTCCCTTCCTCTGTCTCCAACCACTCTTAATTCTTACAGTCTCAAAACAACCTACCTGTCTAGTCTGTCTCCTATACTCTACCTCCCCTATATCTCCTACTAGCCATTCCTACCTTTCTTGTTTCCAAACTTATATACAACTAGATCCTACCCACTTTAAATAAGCATCTGCCTAACTATTAACTCATTTTGCTCTAAGCAGCTAAAATAATATTGTAACTAGTCACATTTTCTTCTGCTAATTGTTTAAAACCTTGTTTGTAACAACTCACATACTTGTCTGCCAATTGTTAATACTCTGTATAATTGAATTACCTGAGGAGCTTTTTTTTCGCTCCAGGTCTCTGCTTGTAAGATCCTATAGCTGATTGTTACTACTATGTTTCTAAAATTTAATAAATTGTTTTCTAGTCCAGAGGAGCTTTTCTCCCTGGGTCTCTGCTGAAAATGAGCCAAAAGCTCAGCCAGACTAACCAGGTTAACAAATGTAAAATAAATAAATAAGTAAAATAAATTATGCTAACTAAACCAAAATGAAGAGGTCACTCTTTAGACCCACAATAGATTAAGCAAATCACTCTACTCCTTCATTTTTGCCACTAAGTGAAACAATCTGTTCAAATATCTAATGTCAAAAGCTTCTACCAGAAAAATCTTAGCACATCTAAAGCAATTAGCAAAATTAATACCCTGCTCAAGCATCACTATTATCTTTAGTTTTTAACTTTCTCCTACCCATTTATTCTTCCAAATTAATTAAACTTTTATTTTCACTTTGTTTACAAATCGTCAGAAATAATTTTTTTGTCTGCTATAACTTATAAACCTATATTGATTCTCATGAAAAGTTATACATAACTTACATTTTGATGCATACCGAATAATTACAAACATATGCAACTCTACTTAGAAATGATATACATAATCTATAGTTGTCTGGTAGCTGTAATTCCTCATTTTGAAGCTATCTGTGCTTACTCTGAAATGTCTATACCCTGTGTTACATTTTATCTCTTTTTATGTGTACTAATTATCTGTTATACCATGCGTACCAAATACTGGATAGTGGAGCTTTCCTCTCTGGGACTCCACTGAAATGGGGCTTGAAATCTCAGTAACACAATCCTGGTCAATGAATATAAAACAATGCATACGCACATACATCCATGCATGCATGTTTGCATACGTACATAAATAAATAACTAAATAATATGGTATTTTTTCTTTTGATGTTATGACAACTTAAATGTATTCTAGGCCATTACATAAAATTCATACTCCAAGGAAAACCAAGCATAAATCAAAATTTCAGACAGTGAGAGTGAATGTGTGTGATCCCCTATATTTAAAATCTCAATATAGAAGGCCATATGTCAACCCTCCTTTGAAACTTTCAGATAGTAGTAGGATATTAAACTACAAATGCACCAAAGATAGTTACTGTCTCCTTAAGGATTTCAGTGTCTTGTCCAGTATAATATTTCTGATTTTATTTATTAATTTATTGTTTCTTTGTTGTAATGACAACACAATACACATATATTCCAGCCATTATTGTCACTTTGCCTCCTGAGCAATAGCGGTATGTAATTGGTGGAAACCACATATAATGACAGACTGTGACACAACAGTCCTTTGCAGCACTGCACGGTAATTGTATATGAGGCCATCTGTCAGTTCATATTGGAAGTTTTATGGAATTATAATAAAATACTCCTTAGCTAGCATACTCAAGAATGCCATTTTATCCTTAATAATTTCACTACATCTCAGTCTTGATTTATACAACAGTATATAGTCTTTGTGCATGCAGTTTAGGCCTCACCCTATTATGCAGTAACAGAAATATTTATTTGCCAGGTGAAATACTGATGAATGCTTACTCATAATGTATGATAACGCAGTAAAAACATATTCTGGATGCAGATAAATTCTGCCACCTTGGGCAGAAGTTGTATATGTGACCAGATGTAATGTATGTATAATGCAGTTTGGTTACCTGGTACCTTCTAATGGCCATAAGATGTTTACTGAAGACAGTTAAACAGAATGGCATTTTCTAGTAAAATATTTTGGATATTTCTAACTACTCAGTTATATTATAGAGTATAATTAGTTTATTCTTTAGGGAACAGAACAGTTGCACTTTGAATGTCTGAGAGCCAAATCATAATTCCCAGTAATGTTTCCCCATTACATTTTTCTGTATTGTTATATTAGCATTTCAAATGCCAGAAAATAACATTTTCAGGAAAAGAAGAGATTTTACTTTTTATATTTTAAAAGTAAATGTGTATTTTGTCTGTCTGGAGTCAGAGCATCTAGAGACCAGCTACAATATTTGTAAAAACTTCAGTCAAAGTACTTTTTTAGAGAAAAGAAATAAACTAGGTCTCAAGTTATAAAAAGGAGACCAACATAAGGAGAATTCACATCTTGAGAAAATGAAGGAGATGCATAAGCACTTGGAGGGTCGAAAACTTTCATTGTCTCCAGCCAAGCCTCCTAGATTACAGGTTTCTGATCCTATGCAACCTGGACCTTCTTGTTCCTCATATACATCTCCACCTACAGCTACTGCTTGACTCTAACTTTCAGGATCATCAGACTGGTCTCAGAGGAGAAGACTTGGCAGCTTCTCCTTGAAACATTAATTATTTAAGATTCCACATTCTCAACCAGCTTCCGCTAAATACATTATGCCCTCCAGGTTGGTGCATAGTCCCAGTGATTAGAAGGGTATTATGATGGCCCTTTATGAAGACCAAACTTGAGATGGGTGTCATATCTGCTGTCTGTGTTCTCAGGGTAGTTGTAGGTGAATTTTCACCATCAGCTTCCAAGATTCTTCCTCTTGACACTATATGTATCATTTGGTCATTTGGAGTGTTGTTGACCTCATTTGGCCTTGGTATTGGAGCCAAATCTATTGGTTCTCATATCTATTAGACCTGCTGCTGTTGTTATTAGTATGTGTTTAGTGCTGAGAATAATCCTTGACTCCTTTTGAACTACTATCTGTGTTGAATCTGTCATAATTTGATGCCTCAGTGGCAAACACCAATTCTTTGGTGTCAACCCTGGGTTTCGCACTGAGTACTGTTGGTATTGAAAGGTTGGCACAGACCTCTGTATCAATGCAACCCTATGACAAAATGGTCTCAGTGCTAATAGACTAATCACCGTCAGTTGAATTTGGGCAATGATACAAGGAAGAATCAATGTTGGCCGTGTCTGAACATTCTACCCAATCTGATGCCTTTAGTCATCACCGTTCCTCCTAACCAGACAAAACATTGGAACATTCCTTGGCATGTAGAAGATCCAAGGTTTATTCCTCTTTGGTCCATTTGGATGATTACCCCTTGAAGGTTTGCAAAAAGAAAGTATGCAAGGGGAAGAACTGGAGTCTCCTTCTGAGTCTCCCACCCATCCCCAGGCACAGATCTCAACAAAAGAATAGCTTCTCCTAATCTCCTAAAGAAGGCCTCAAACTTGGGCAGATTCCTGAGCTGATATATCTGAGGGGAATATGGCTCACTGACCTCACTTCCACAAGAGAGAAATTTTACAAGGTGCATTCCAGTCTGCCCCTCTAGCAGCTTGCGTTGTCATACAACCCTGCAAGATGGTGAACTTAGTTTGCCAGTGGATGGGAGAAAACCTGATGGAAGGCAGAGTTACTTGGACTCCCAATCTCACGCCCTTTTGGTGAATGGCACCTTTTGTACACTCCATTGCGGTCTCAGCTACCAGAAAATGAAACACCATAGATGATGCTGAAGCTATGCATCTTCCAAATAAGGATACCAGAATGATAGGCTGCATAGGGAAGCATGTTTATGCACCAAGTACCTTCACAACATGCTTCTTGAATTACTTGATACATATGGTAAAATTCCAGAGAGAGCTAGCCAACAAGACCCTAGAGTCCCACTGAAAGTTAACAACCTTAGATACCAGAAAGCAATTGAAGTCCCATGCAAGTGTCATAGCTTCCTTGTCGTTGCTTTACAGCACAGCATATGGAGCTGCAAAAGAAGTTGAGTTCAGCATTTGGATTTGCAGAGCACTTCAGTGAGTTCTTTGCCTGCAAGCATCCCCTTTGATAGATCTATGGTATTCAGACCAAGGGTTAAAGCATGGTTGCTAGAAAGTGAGCAGGAAAGCAAGATGTTCATGGTCTTCGGGGTTAGATTCTCAGCTCTCAAAGGTCATTTGTTATGAATCAGAAGTATGCAAAGAACTTATAATTTTTCAAATCCCGTCAGTCCAAATATCAGCAATGAGTAAACAGAGCTTCTGGAGGACAAGGTGATCCCCAATGGCCACTGCCCTAGAGACAGAAGTGGTCCACACAAGCATGGATTCAGTGACTCTTCTCCCAGGAAAAGGTAGTGAAATTGATGAAGGGCTGTCTCACTATCCATCACTAGTGTTAATCAAGAACCATGTTCTTTGTACCCACAAAAAATGCCTGGATTTAACTCAAAGCAGTTGGGTCAAGTAAATCATATTCAGATGTTTTACAATACCCTTTTCCCTGATTCTTCCCATACTACCCTTACCCCTACCAGATGTTACACCATGACAAAAAGGTGGTTTTACAAGAGGTAGCAAACCTTCTGCAAAAAAGATCAATCTGGAATGTCACACCAGACCAGGAAGGATCGAGGTTTACTCAGGGTTCTACATGGCACCCAAGAAGATGAAATTATTCAGGACAGTACTGGAACTTAGTCAGCTAAACTATTTTGTCAAGAAAATCACTTTTTGAATGGTCACAGTACAAATAATCCTTCTGTTTATGTAGGAAAGAAATTGAATATGTTCTTTGGACCCCCAAAATGCTACCTCATCACAAAGATGGGCAAGCCATTGCATAGGTTCCTCCACTTCTAAGTAGAAGCCTGTCACTATCAATTCAAAGCCTCACCCTTCAGAGTCACCACAGCCACCTGGTAATTTACAAAGTGTATGATTATAGTTTCCACTCACCTCTGACTGCTAGAGATCCATATCTTTCCTTAGTTGGTTGACTGGGTCATAGCTATGACCTCAAAACATTCTCTAGTCAGAGCAAAGGAGTACTTATTATGACTGTGCATGCCTTTGGGAATATCTATAAACCTTCAGAAATTGAAGCTAGAAACAGTACAATAGCTAGCTTTCATTGAATGCTACCTGAAAACTACAACAATAGTTGTTAGTCTGCACTAGACATGATATAGGCTATTCAGGACACTGTCAAAACTCTACTCAATCAAGAAACACACACATACACACACACACACACACACACACACACACACACACACACACACACACACACACACACACACACACACACACACACACACACACACACACACACACACACACACACACACACACACTTGTTTTGATCCCAAAAATATTAGGACTGATTGCAGCCTAAATACAAATGATACCTCTGGCTAGATTTTATATGAGAGTTCTTCTGTGGACCCCCAAACTTCATTAGTCACAGATATGGGATCCATTGTGCCATACCATTTCACTGTCTAGTTCTTCTCAAGAGTAACTCCACTGGTAGCTTCAGCCAAGAAACTTCCTAACAGGGTTATCTTTTTTTCCCACCATTTTGACAACCACTGTCACCACAGTCACCAAAGACACATCTGCAATGAGATGGGGGAGCATTTTCTGTGCAGGTGAGTACTAGTATGTGGAACCAGCAAGAGGCCCAACTGCACATCAACATACTGGGACTGAGGGGCATCCTTCTAGTATTGCAGACATTTCTCCAAGATGTGACAGCATTCACTTGGACAACAAGGCTGTGGTATGGTATATTAACAAGCAGGGAGGAATCAGATCTCCCTCCCTCTGTCAGGAAACAGTGATGGTATAGGAATAGGCTATATCAGGACTTTCTAACAGCAATACATATCCAAGGACATTCTAAGTTGTTACATACATACATACATACATACGTACACATTTTTTAAGCACGGGCATTAATGCCCTTCTAGCTTGCCAATATACCAAAACACTTGTTCCCATAATAAATGTCCAAGCTGTTCTTAAAAATATCTAAACTAGTACTTGCTTTAATGAATTTGGTAGTCTGTTCCACTGTTCCAAGCATCAGCTACTCTGTCAGAGAACCAATTAGTACACTTCTCATTCCTATAGCAAACAAACTGAGCAGATGCCTCCTGATGGCTCACAAGGGATGTCTAAGTATGTGTAAAGCAATCATGTTCTTTAATCATGAGGGAAACCTTGCTGTATCCTTTTTGCCTCATCCTTCAACACCAAATGCAGCAGTTTGTATTCCCTAATCATTCCTGAGGATCAGATTCTTTGAGATACCCTTTCCAGCATTCCACCATTGGTCTTTGGATCTCCTTTATACGTTCCTCTCCCTTTTATTATGAAATTCATGTAGAAAGCCTTGCTGTGCAGAGCCAAGTAATTCTCATAGCTCCATTATGTCTGAGACAAGTCTGTTTTCTTCTGGTATTCATTTGATAACTAGACCTTATCTTTATAATCGCATCTGAGCCTCCTGCTCAACAAGCCTCACCTAGATATCCATTTCCTCAATCTAACCATATGGTTCCTCCACTTCCAGTAATAGCAAAGGACTCAGATTACCTAGCACTGAAACCAAAGGCTCATTTGATGAGGTATGTAGCAACCCCAACAGCACACACTTGCTAAACACCATTACAGGGCGTTACAGTGGTGCAGCGGTTAACGTTGTTGCCTCACAGCAAGAGGTTCTCCGGTTCAATTCTCAGCTGGGGTGCCTTCTGTGTGGAGTTTGCATGTTCTCACTGTGTTCGCGTGGGTGTACTCCAGTTTCCTCCCACATTCCAAAGACATGCATCTGGAGCATTTTCTCCCCGGGCCTCCGCTGAAAACAGGCTCTCTGGAACCTAGTCGGACATTCCCGGTCAACAAATGGTAAATAAATAAATAAAAATAAAAAATATAAA
Organism: Protopterus annectens; assembly: GCF_019279795.1. Lineage (NCBI taxonomy): Eukaryota > Metazoa > Chordata > Ceratodontiformes > Protopteridae > Protopterus > Protopterus annectens. The sequence goes on from NC_056745.1 coordinate 1,238,331,821, forward strand.
CTGGACATCATTTAAAGTGCCAGAGCAAACTTTGTTGCCACCACCTTGAGGGACATTTTGCCTTACATCCACCATTTCTGTTCTTCTGGGGATTTAATCCAAGATAGTGTAGTATATGGACTGGATCAACATGGATATGAAAGTTATTTTCTTACTATAAAATTAGACCCAAGTGATCTTTTGTCTATATACTGTAATATGCCTGTCCACTTATCCCTTATCAAAACTGTCTCATAGGAACCAATCTGCAGGCAAAACCAGAGGGAATTAGGTCATGCTACTCCTTTCAGGTCACCATTTATTGTGTCACATAGCTTGGAGTGTTAATCTGCTTGGAGAAACAGAACATCATGGGAGAAAGGGAGGAGTATGAACTTTCAGTGGAGTGAAAGGTTTCCAGAAAGAGTGTGCCTGTGGTTACCAGTCCAAGATTAAAGAAACCCTTTCTTTCTGGTAGGGACTAAAGTGAAATAATCTATTTATAATGGCTTACCAGACTGATCAAAATGTAGATATTGAATTCTTCCTCATAGGCATCCTTTATATGTATGCATTACAGATAAGGTATTATTTTGGATATTTACTGGGAGTTAGTGCTTGTATTTCCTCCCACATTCCAATGGTGTGTGTATAGGTAAAGTAACATTGTTAAGTTTGCCCCTGTGAACTTGCAGAATGTGAGCAGTGTGTGAATGAGTTTGTGTGTGCTGAAATGGAAAGACATTGCATTTGGGAATGTTTCTTGCCTTCTGCCTACTGACTGATGGGCTAGGCCAGGGCTGTCTGTGACCCTGAAATGGATCAAAAATATACGGAATATGAATGCATAAACAAAAAACAACAATTGTTGTCAGTAATGAAATTACTTAATGAAGGAAACTTTGGCTAGAGTTTCATGGGAGAAAACCGAACAAAATACATTTAGTAATTTTTCAGTGCAGAATTGTTTCTTTCTTATACTTTGCAATTTTTACCAATGCACTCAAAAAAAAAAAAAAAACAAAAAAAACAATAACTTTCCAAATGCATGTTGTAATATGTGTTGTACAATTTCCACAGACAGGAACACACATACTGTTCACGGTCTTATCTAAAATACTGACAACACAGAAAGACAAGGTTCATTTTTAAACATACTTTCCTCTGTAGCTCTTCCATTACTTGTTGAATGTTCACTTTTCAACTCCAGTAAATGAAGAGATATTTTTTGATGAGAATGGATATATGCAAGCAACATATAATCTTGCTAACTGGCAAGTGATGCCATATGGACAAATTGTAATGCCTACCGTTGGTATGTACAATTCAAGAAATATGAGCCTTTCTATAATGGATAAGGCTATCATGTGGAATCAGAACAATAAACAGGTAAGTAAACAAGTGAAAACCAGTTGTTGCCATTGTTTTATGTTTTCCCTGTTTTGTTAAAATTTGTGTCATTTTAAAATTTACAAAAGAAACTAACACCTTAGTTCACATTTCTAAAGTACAGATATTAATTTAAATTTAAGAATATACAAGCTGAAAATGTTCATTTTTCAATACATTAATTCACAGACATATTACAGAATCAGCAGCAAAATGAATCTTTTTGTTTTTTTCTGTAGGTGTCATATCTGAGTAACATACACAATGTCACAGTACTGTCAAACTAATAGTACATTTGAATATTTTGTTTACTAGTTTGATTCAAATATAGCAAATAACATAAAGTGAAGTGTAATCGAAACATATTTCCTATTACACCCTACACAGATCAAGACCTGACAGCAGTGTGATTGTTACAGATATAAATCAATATTGCAATGCCAGGTAAGGGCTGGAAGGAAGTACATGAAGGAGAGTACTATAAATGTTTTCTTCCTTCCAGAGTGTATGTCTTCTCAGCAAAATTATGCCTAACCCACCATGTGTAAATGAAGCATGACTCATCTGCTTTTCTTCTTCTGTTTCACGTGCTAGTTGGGTTGCCCAATGCAAATCATGTGACATTTTCAGGAATTATTCTCCCTGGTTCTCACAACATATTGTCCATTACATTTAAATGTTTTTTCCTGGAAGAACCCTGCGTAACAAGGTGAAGCGCATCATACTCATTCTTGCAGTATTCAACCTGGGACTTCTTACCATGCAGAAGCCCATGGACAGCCCAAATAACAGAGTCTTTAGCCATCCCCCAGCCAGCAGACATCTTCAGCCATTCAACTTCAAGATGTTGGTGTAGAAGTAGGGCATCAGCCGGTGCCATCTTCAGTTTTCTTGCTATGTAGTTTGATGCTCCAGAATGCATTTGCTAGTGTCAAAAGTCCATTGGTTGGCTTTAATTACCAGAGTGATCCAGATAGGTACTCTGTTGGGGACTTTTTCCCTTTATTTAAATTGTTGTGTCCATTGTTGATGTTTTAAAAGGTTAATAATTGTATATTTTGTAGGAAACAAATCTCCCCCAAAGATTTCCATGCTTAATGCTTGTTCTGCTTAGAGCTCCAGCATGATAACTGTCTTTACTGTGCTAGGCTTAACTCTAAGACTGTTAGATGCAGGATTGAATCCCTTCAGCAGAATTTGGATTACCATGGGGCAGGGCCTTTTCATGCTATAGCATCCATTCGTTCCCAAGTGATCATCCCAAAGAAGCGAAAAGATAAATGACTGAAAGGGAAGGACATTGGGGAAGCAAAGGACATTGGGGAAGCAAAGGACATTTCAATTCCCGAATCCCCAACTAAACTTCCCACAGGAATATGTCCCCTTGCCAGAAACAATGCAGACTATAACAACAGACAGCGCCAACATGATTTGGAGGGAAACATCCGGGGAAATTCACCTGCCAACACAGGTGAGGTGCGTTTACAGTCCATTGGTCTGATACCCATTAGACCCAAGCCCTCTGACATAAACATACCAGAGGCTACCAGGACTCTATCCTGCACCTCACAGACTGACACTATGTGAACACCAGTTAGGTCTGAAACTGCTGAGAAAGCTATGGCTTGTGACACCAAACTCCTGGTAACCAAGAATGTGGATAGTATCTCTTTAGTTATTGTAAGGGAAGAAATACTCAGGAACCAGACTGAGGTCGTGGCTATGTGTTTGCAAACTAAGGCCCTAATCTCTCCCAAGACCATAATCCCAAACCTAAAAGGAATATGGGTTTACCTCAGCCTTTGCTGTCTGAGTCCACTGTCTCAGCATCTCAGGTCAATTCACAGGACTTGGTCAGGCTGGCTCAGGACATCATATAGACCAAAGAGCCCACCCTCCAAAAGGATCATGTACCAGGAACTTCCCCTGGGAAAAGGGATATTTCTCCCAGCAGATTCAAATTCCCCTGAATCAAAGGATGAGAAGGAACTAGCCTTAATATAACACCTTCCCCTTAGACCTGTCATGACTCTAATTCAGGAGACACCAATCCTCAGCCTCGCCTCCTGAAGATTTATCCTTTGAAGACACACTTCATAAAATGAATGAAGCTATCAGCTGTGAGTCTAAGGAAGTTTCTAAGCCTGATATTCACTATAGAGAAATTCTGAACCTTTATACACCTAGACCACTGATGATTTCTCCAGTTCCTGTTGTCCTGGATGATATGTGTGAGGACATATTTTTGCATCCTGACTCCCTTCCTCATATCCCTAACCTGACCACTTCTGCAGAGTGCTTGAGACTCACAAGCACTTTTACAAGAACCCAGTGACAGATCCAGTAGTGATATCTATTGAATCCTCCAAATGAGCTAATAAGAAAGCATTCAAGGACTCCTTACCAAACAATAGAGAAAGTAGACCGATTGGTAGGTTTGGTAAGAAAACGTACACTTCAGCCACTCTGGCAATGACATCTCTTAACTGCTGGTTTCACATGATCCAATACCTTGAGCCATTATATAAACAAATTAAATCCAAGACAGAGGGATACAAGACATGATCCTTCAGAGAGATATCCTGGACCTGTGTAATACCATCCCCCAGGTATCCAGACATGCTTTCAAATGTGGATTTAATGCTCTGCTGTATGATGCAGGGCAGCTACAACAGGGTTAGTCACTCAGTGACATCCCCAGCTGAGGACACAACCACTGTCAGATCAGATTAAAGCAGAATTCTTAGATGCATCTTTGGATAAGCAGTTCCTGTTTGGACCTTCTCTTGATAAAGTGTTTAAAAACCTGGAAAAAAAAAGAAAACATATGGAATCTGTAGAAGAGTTTTACTCAAGAAGTAATAGCAATTATCCTACCAAGTCTTGGTCCTTTATGCCTAAGCATGAAGAAACTAAACAGCCCAGGGGAAAAGACCCAGAAAACAAAGAAAGTAAAACTGAACAACATTCACTACATAGGGAATTCAATTATCCTGCACCCAGGTAGCAGCTGTGAATACCACCATCACCCTCATCCCCTTTCTTACCTGCAGTTTTTGATTATCTGCTTGAAGTATACCAATTTTTGCATCTTCTCATAACCACATATCATGCAATCACCTTCACTCTCTTCTACTCTCATTTTTTGTTTACATCCCTCTCTGTACTCCATTGAATTGTTCACTCTCATTGCTTCAGTCCAAAATTTAGTTGAATTATCTCACATCTACCTTCTCTTATCTTCTTCCACAATGTTCCCACACTCCACTCTTGCTTATCAGAAAACAAGCTCCTTGTAAACCTTTTTTATCTTTCTCAACCTTAAATTCATATGCCCTACTTTTAGTTGCCCACGAACATACAGTATATGTTTACACCCCAACTCAGCCCTTACAGACAATGATCACTCCTCTCAAGCATAAAAAAATACATTTTCTGTTGGAAGGAGAGTATCATCGGCAACCCACAGGAATATGTCCCCTTGCCAGAAACAATGCAGACTATAACAACAGACAGCTCCAACATGATTTGGGGGGGGCATCTGGGGAAATTCAGAGCCCAAGGGGTACGGAGCATGCATCACACAAAATAGCATGTCAGTTTAAAGGAAATGATGGTAGTCAACCAGGCACTAAAAGCTTTCAAGGACACATTGTATCCAGGACCCATAAAGAAATTTTAAATACAACACCACAGTCATTTGGTACATAAACAAACAGGACGGAACCCATTCATAACCCACTATGCAGATTAGTAATGGAACTCTGTCTGGTTGCTCAGCTAATGAATGTGTGACATCTATAGTCTCTTACATCCCAGGTCAGTACAACCTGCTAGAAAATACTCTATGAAGAACACATATAGATCCCAATGAATGGTTGCTGAAAAGGGAAATCTTTCTAGACATCACTCACAACTGGTGAGTACCTGAGATAGACCATTTTTACTTCCCCAGAGAAGAGGCAACTAAACAAGTTCTTTTGAGAACCTAACAAAAAGAGATATAGAGAGCACTCTCCTTCACAAGGACAGGCCTCTTTCTCTATGCTTTTCACCGATATCCCTAATCCCCAGGGTACTGCTAAAGGTTGGCTCATACAGGCCCAAAATGATCCAAAGCACATACTTCAGACTTAGTCAGCACTGGTTCTCCTTCCTTCTGGCTTTCAGTGAGAAAATAAAACATAACTCTTCCACCATTCATGGACCTACTAACCCAGAACAAAGAGTCTTATCATCCATCCCCATCTGACAACCCCCAAAGTGATGGATTGGATACTGACTCCATCCACATGGTGTTATTCTCTAGATGATTTATCAATTCTAAAAGAGTCTGGAAAACTGACTTCATGAAAGTCATGTCCAGCAAAAAGTCATATCCAGCAAAATGGAAGTTTTGTATATGGTGTAAGGCCAATAGTAATGTTACTTGTCAGACACCCTTGCAGCAGATGCTTGAAAATCCCTCCCTAGTCCTCAAAGACTATCTAACTCCAGTATCTAGGTTCATGCTTCTGCCATCTCTGCATGCCTCTCAGTGTCCACTCAGATTTATTCATCCCTCAACATGAAACCATTCCTAAAGGAGATAATATACCTAAGACCATTCAGATGGGAACCTACATCCTCCTGGGATCTAAAACTTTGTGCTTGAAAATCTGACATTGCAGTGCTTTGAACCTATGGCCTCAGCTTCTATTACATTTCCAACAAGGAGAACAGCCCCGCTGCTGGCAATTACCCCAGCAAGATGCATTTCAGAATTACAAGACCTGATGTGCAAGGAGCCATTCCTAGTTTTCCATATCAATAGAGTAACCCTGAAAACCATTCCTTACTTTATGCTCAAGGTGGTTTCAGAAACATCCTTATATCAGGCTATATACCTTCATGTCGTGTCCAAGCTCCTGAAGTAAGGGAGAAATAATTGTCTACAAACTTCCCAAGCAGATCAAACCAGCTGGTGATGGATTTTTCAAATGGAAAACAAGGAAGACCAGTGGGCAAACAAACAATTTCCAAATGGATTGCAAATTTGTACTTTTTTATGTTATTCTCAGCTTGGTAATCAGCCTCCTGACAGGGTCAGAGCATACCCAACCAAAGCTGAAGCCACAACCACTGCTTTTTTGAAAGGAGTATCCACATAGGCCATTTTAGAAGATATCACATGGTCATCAGTACACACCTTCACCAAACACTATCACCTTGGGTCCCTCTCTAGGTCAAGAGCTGGATTTGCCTCTGCCATCCTGCAAAGCCTACTGTCTCTGGATATGATTTTTTTTTCCAAGCACCCAACTTTAAAGCTTCCCATGGATCAGTACTGTAACACTGAGTAAAATGAACATAGTACAGTTGTGTAGATTACTTACCATAATCGTAGACATTCAAGTATATCAATGTTGCAGTATCCTTTCTCACCATCCTTACCATCTTATACCTGTCTGCCTTGGGTTAGGGGTGGGTACTCTCTTGCTATTCATAATCCTCTTTTCCCCTTTTCCCCTTCTCCTGAGCTCAGAACTTCTGATTCACAGTAGGGATAGATAGACAGATCACAGAAGGAATAGATGGGCAGGTTGTGCTCCAACTCAGGACCTTCAACTCTTGGGACCTTGGACAAGAAAGACCTGAAGGTGGCACTGACTGATTTATTCATTATGCACTGATGTTCTGATGTCGGATGGACGAGGATGTCTGCTGACTAGAAGATGGTTAAATAGTCTTTTGTTTTAGCCAGCCACAGGTTTCTGCATGCCAGGAAGTCGCAAGAATCAGTTATGCATCACTTGAACTACTTGAACATTTGCAATTCTGGTAAGTGTTCTACACAACTGTACTTATGAAGGCATTCCATTTCTCCTTCTTGCTTTATCTATAAACCTATTAAATCTCTAGAGCTGCAGGCTTATGCTAAACAGAGAGAAAACCACTCTGTTGTCACAGCTGAGTGAGAGCAGAGACTGGAGTCACATAAAATGCAATACTCTGCCTGAATAAGAGAGTAAAGATGGGAGGAGCACCTGTGAGAACTCTTAATGTTAACAAAATCTTATTTTCAAAAATGACAATTTAATTTCATCACTTTCTGCTTAACCCCACATACAACCAACAATCTTCCATAGGTCTGTCAACAAACAAAGAACTGGTTTTGGCTGTTTGTGCTATTTACATATCAGTGCATCTGACTGCAAAGCACTTTAATTTGTTTTTCATAACATTTTCAGTTAATATTGCTGATACAACTATTTACAAAATACCACTAGGCTAGTCTCCATAAATGTAAAGCAGCAGCTGCAGCTTGAATTTCAATACAAAAAGCAATTTTTATTGTCCTTTGTATGCCTCAGCCACTAAAAATAATACGTTTTATACAAAAATATGTACTCTTTTTAGCAAATTCACATGACTTGAGGTCCAAAGTCTACGACTCATGGGGAGATCTGATAAAAAATGGTGTTGGAATTGTGTTGCAAAAGTCAAGATACATTGGAGAAACTAAGTACAAAGAAGCCAGTCATCATGGTAGCAAATGAGGGAAACAGAAGAAGCTTAAAACTGGAATTGAAGGAGAAACAGTGCAACAGGTTAACAGCTTGAAGTATCTGGGAGGGGTGGTTGAGGAGAAGACAAATCTGAATGAGGATGTCAGAGCTTGAAACAGAGGGGCTGCTAATGTGTGACAGACAAATACCAAAGAAGCTGAAAAGTAAGGTGAACAAAATAAGGGTCTCACCAGTGCTTCTGTATGACACAGAAGCCCAGGCAGTGAAAGCAGAGTATGTGAGGAAATTTGAAGTGATGGGGTTGAAGTGTCTGAGATGGGTAGTAGACTATGCACTGTGAGGCAAATGAGGAAATGATAACATTATTGGGGAAGCTAAAGTAGCCTCATTTGTGAAGAAGCTCAAGGTGATGAGATTTTGGTGGTTTGGTCATGTGTGCAGGAAACAGACTTGATTTGGGGAAGAAGATTTGCAAGAGTTTGGAATAAGGCAAGAGTAAATTAGGACACCCAGCCAAAAGTTAAAATATCTGCTGATGACGATTATGTACTTTTTAGTCTGAAGTGATATCAACATATAGTTTGTTTCTGAACAATTTTATACCGACTTCACATTTTTACTTTCTAGAAAAAATAATGCCACACTTGTTTTTAAGTGACTCATTGCAATCTAGCCTGGATTTGACCCTAAGTGTTTCTCCACTACTTTGAGATATCCTTATGAAATTTTCTGAACAGGATCCATGACCAGACTGCATTGCACTATTTATTGCTTGACTTGATAGTATTTAGATAAAGCAGTATAATTTATAATATGTGCATACCTGTTAGAAGAAGTAAAATATGTGTATTTTGCTATAGCACTTATTGTCCAAGGAGAGAGTATTGTTTTGGGTACTTATTTTGTATGAAAACGTCAATTATATCATGCATATATGTACTAAGTTTGTCAGCCTGATAAAAGTATAAATTGTACATGTTTATTTGGAACTGAATGTCAACAAAAGCATGCACATGCCTGTAAGACTACTGGAGACATCTAGCACTATAGAATCACATGTAAATAATAATTTGAAATATTTGTTTTAACAGGATGTAATAGTAAAACTATACCTGTCAAAACAGATTTCTTCAAGGAGAATTGCATTACTTCTAAGCAACTAGACCAGAAAAGATATTTGTGTTCTGTGTGAAAGCAAACAATGCTGAAAGGAATAGTTATGATTATTTCAAGACTGAGAGAAGGAAGGATAGTTAAAGTTTGCCTGTAAAGATTACAGTGTGTCAGAACATTGCTGTTATAAAGATGCACTGCCTGCTTTGTATTTTGACCTTGCTTTCACTACAAATTATTTGATGAATGGAGTGCTGTTTTATGAAGAGAAGATTACTTATTGTCACATCATTAGCTAATGGGGAAACTGTTTAGAGTTTGAGAGCATTCTACAATGTTATAGTCTTATTTGTAATTTAAGTGATGATTATATGATGTAATGGTAAGATAAAAATCTGGTGATGGGCTGTACTTTTTATGTATATAAAGTTAACCATGTAGTCAGCCATTTCAGATTTTCTTTGATTTGATTTGAATTGCTTCTTGCAATATTTCACTAAGTTGTTGATTCTATTCCTGACTAATAAATTGTCACAACATCATTTTTATGTTTCATTGAATTTACATTGAAATTGACACACATATACTTATTTATATTTGATGACTAAGCCTTGAATAGAATAATCTAGTGCACTCTCCCACCTGCTTAAAAATTTATGGCACCGCACATCAGATGAAGGGTGAGAGAGTGTTGGTAATAAGGAAGGAAAACTGAGCCATTATATTCCTAAACTAACTGATAGAATAGATCATCAGAATTTTCAGCAGAGAATTTGTCAAAGATAATGAAGCTAGGACAGTGGAACTTAACTTACAACAGTATGTGTCTTGTCCGAAGAAGAAACGTATGAATGGCACCATTTCAGCATTTTATCATTTTTGTCAAAATGCACAAATGGTGAGCACACCTTTTTTTTCTAATTTAATGCCTGTATTGAACTATGGTATATATTTCAAAGGGAGTATCCTGAGTAAGAAGATAATAAATTAATGCTTTGGGGGCTTAGGATGCTTCAATGGAAGCTGTACAGTTTAGTACAAAGTTAGTAGTGCAATATATGCTATATGCATGGTAGGAATATCAAACAAAAAAAAATGCATGAGTACACTGAAATGTTGTGCAGGCAGAGAATTGCCAAGGAAAGAGAGAGAGAGACAGAGGGATATAGAGTGAGTGCTATGGGTAGCAATGAGTGGTCTTGCCATAAACTGTTACATTTATCATGGCAAATAAAACTTCAAATTCTAACTTGTTGCAGTGGAATCAGCAAAATTTAGCTTGTATACATATGGTTAATAGTCTAAAATCAGCAGCACATGTGAATTTGTCACATGGTCTCTGTTATTCAATAGTATTCAAGACAAACAGATGAGAGTTTAAATGACTGCACTGTGTTATCAGCTCAGAAGATAAATTACAATCCAAACATTCTGCAGCATTTCTAAATTTCCTGAAAAATGAAATAAATTATCAGGAGAAATTGTATCATGTGACTGTGCCTGGTCGCTTGCATATTAAAGATTTACAGAGTGCAATAGTCTGCTAAAATTCAGGCTTTGCCCCATAAGATGAAGTCCAGTCTTAGAAATGTCTTTTTCCAGTGACTGCAAACTCAAAATATCTGCAAGAGTAATTATTTGCAATGAATGCTTTAGCATTCCGCTATGCTTTCCGTCTGTGCCAGTGACTCACCTCTAATCTTCAGGAGACAGAGAAAAACCCAGCTGACATGCTGTCAATTCATAGAGATATCTGTTTTATGTGGAGAGAGAATTTTAATTTATAAATGTCCTTTTTAAATAATTTCTATTTCGTAAAAGGTAAAATGTAAACATAATAAATTTACATATTTTTTTCTCCACAGGTTTCTATGCAGTCATGCAGTATTTTAATAACAACAGTCTTACTTTATGTATGCTGGATGAGTTATAGTTTCTAACCTCACAGTTTAATTGTTTTAGCAATACTTCTTATATGAATGCAAATCCAGGATTCTGGGGATGTTACATTTTAAAGGAGAAAATTATTTTATTTGCAGTTTAATCCCTTCTACTTTTACCTTGCCTATTGTGAAGTCTGTTATTTCAAATTGAATATTATTTTTCTTTAACCCCCCCCCCAAGAAAAAAAAAAAAACTACAGAAGAAAAGCTTCATGCTAACACATACTTCAGTACTAATATTTTACTTCTAATGCAGTCGTTATATTGGCAGTAGCAAATAATGATGCATTATTTTTTTGCTTCTTATGCAGACATTATATTGCTCATAGCAAATAATGATGCATTATGACACCAAAAAGTTAATTGATTTTTCTCATTTGCAAACTGAATATTTTCTACATAATTTTCTGTAAAAAGTATTTGTAGATTTGTGCATGGGTAATTGAAAATGAAATGTATGCACAGAAACACACACATGCACACACACACACACACACACACACACACACACACACACACACACACACACTGATAAAATTGTCTGGATATTTTAAAAACTTTGTGTGTGTGACCAGACAGAGACTTGAAAAAGTTACTCCTTTTGTGGGAGATGAACACAGAATTTAATTGCAAGATTGTATGTAAACAGGACTGTTGGGATTACTTCCAAAATGTGAGAAGAATTTGGAGATTTTCAGATTATGGTATCTTGTGAACATTATGCATCTGCAGTATGTAAAAAAACATATGGGGTGCAATTTATGAATGCCTACATGTTACACTAAGACTGTGCAATACGCAGCAATAAACAAGTTTTTGCAGTTCAACAATCAACATCACACATTGCAGCTAGTCAAAAAATAAAAGTTAGAAACTGAATATGCAAATGATTGTATAAAGAGCTAAAGCACATACTAATGACGCAAATAATCATGGTGGTGATTCAGAAATGAGTGCCTACATTTCATGTTCATTTTAGGCCTGGATTCCAGGATATGCTGAAATACAGCTATGAGATAGCCTTCAAAAATGTTTGGGGTGCTGCAGCCATTATAAATCTGTATGTGAAACAGGCTGTAATACAAGGAACTGCTGCTGCCAAACCTCAGCATACAAGACATAGGGTACTCAGACCACACTTGACTTATAGTGGACTACATGAAATGGAAATAATATAGCACTGCAGCCTGGACAGGGATACTATAGAACAAGCAGTAAACATCTGCCACCCCCATGGGAACTCATCCCAGTGAAAACTAAGGAATGCGAAGCATTATGTATACTAGCTACAGACACTTTTCACAGACCCATAGGAGACATAATGGAAGTGTCACATGCTACTGCCTCAAGAATATTCCACCACTTTCTCAATGCAATGCTGCAACATGTGGAAGAGCATATCTGGTTTTCCCATGCCTCAGAGAAGGCAACAGCCATCATGCAACATTTCTATGCCATAGCACATTTTCCTGAGGTTTTGGGGCAACAGGCAGCACCCGCATTGAAATAAAAGTTTCATCTATGTACTGGAAAGGAGATACATAAACAGAAATGGTTATCACTCCATCAACCGACAGGTAATCTCTAATGCAAAAGCTGTTATCTATAACCTGTATGCAGGTAATCCTGGCAGTTTCATTTGGCACACCTGTGACTTATTCATAAGGTTTTCAAGGGGGACTTTCCACAATGGCATCTATTGTGGGATGCTGGATATGGATTGTAAACTTGTCTCATGACTCCCATGAGAAACCCATGCAACCTCAAGGAACAGGGAGGGATAAAACAATGTACACGCACATACAAAAAATATAATACAGCATGTATTTGCACTGTGTTCCATTTCTGATGTCTACATTCATCTGGAAGGGACCTGCAGTATGATCCTGACACTTTTGCCAAAATGCTGACCATCCGTACCATCTTGCCTAACACCATTCATAGCATTTGTAGCAGGGTGCCCCAGATCTCAAACTGTAGTTCTTAGCACCATAGGCAGGGTAAGCAGACACAGATGAATGGTCAGATTGCAAATCAGCTGCTTGAGATTATCATGGCAGACAGAGGCTTGTACAATATGCTATGGCACTGAAAAAGAGGCAGAAAATAGCACATGCCCTCATTACTTAACTAAATAAGAAAAGGAGTTAATCATCTACAAACAGTAAGAGTAACGATGATTCATGCAAATGTACCAGCTTTTACTTACCATTTTACTGGCTGGTAACTGTGAGTATCAGTCATAGGCATTCCCAGACTGCAATGTTCAAAGCAGCAGTAAAAAGGAAACTGATGAACCATGCATTGAACAGATAAATGCTTACCTTATGCTTATATATTCAGTAACAGAAAGCTATTGATTGACTATACAGGCATGTTATCAGTAACCTATATGAGAGATTTATGCAACATATACAGACCAAACCAACTTTAATGCCTTTAAAATGAACAAAAGTATTTTCCTGCATTAGATTACAACTTGTGCATTAAGTCAAAGCAGCCACATGTCAAACAAATACAAAGGGGTGTAGGGCAATGCCACCATCATCCTAAGGAAGGTGATGAGCATAGTTACAGAATCCAACATTATAAAAGGGATTATAAGTAGTTAAGACACAAATGAGGAGTTGCAATTCAACACAGGAAAGAAGTCTTATTGCTCCAAAACCTGACTGGCCTACTCACTACTGTGCATCAAACATAATTAGCTCAAGTCAGAAACCTCATACAGTGAACATGGCAATCTCAGCATCATCTGCACAAGGGGATGAGCAAGCAATAAAACATAAGTAATAGTGTACTACCACCACCACCATCTCTACTACTACTACTACTACAAGTATGAGCACTACAACTAATAATACTGTTGAACTTAAGCAGACAAAAACAAACTGAAATTCCGCACATATATTGATGAAAACATGCATTTGACTAAGCAAGCATTAGCTGTACATTCCGTCCATCAGACACAGGCAACATTAAGTCAAAGAACTGTGCAAAGGACAGTTTACCGTCACCATCACTTACACAGGTTGGGGGGTACAGGACAACAGGACAGGTACAAAAAAGTGTAGGTTGTGGGGTTACAGGACAGCAGGACAGACATAACAAAGTGTATGCTTTTGTGTGTGTGTGTGTGTGTGTGTGTGTGTGTGTGTGTGTGTGTGTGTGTGTGTGTGTGTGTGTGTGTGAGTGTGTGTGTGTGTGTGTGTGTGTGTGTGTGTGTACATGTGTGGGGAAATGATGGTCAGTGCAAGTATTCAGTGCCAGGGCTAGTAGTTTTAGATGTATAAAAGTTAGTTTTGAAAAAAAAAAATTATGTGTGTGTGTGTGTGTGTGTGTGTGTGTGTGTGTGTGTGTGTGTGTGTGTGTGTGTGTGTGTGAGGTGGCATGGGCAATGCAAGATGTACTGTCTGGGGGAATGCAAGAGCACATCAAAACCATTTTTTTACAGTATGGCCCTGCCACGTCCTGGTAAGTGTGATCTGTGTATGATAGAGGATTCAGTTCATCATAGCCACCCTGATCATGAAAACTACCTTTGCTAGAAGTTTTACTGCTAATTCCATGACCCTGGCTACCTGAATGTGAAAAATGTCTGCTGGACTTCCTGTCATCACAACTACATCTAGAGCCATAAACACATGGCTGACCATGTCTGGGTGTGGATACTTCTGACACAGATGGAGCAGTGGAAGTAGTTCTGCGATGGGAGTGGAAAGTGAAATAACCATGGACATGTCAGCTAACATCTGATGATGTACCAGCTCTTCAGCCTCAGTTATGCTGCATCTTCCTCAGCTTACATTTCATAACAGATTCTGCATGGCTCCATGTGTAAGTCATCTGGTTAAAGGAATCACTCATACGGTTCATGTAGAGTAATACATCAAAATACATGTCGTACAGTACTCTGACCGTCTCCTCCAAGGTTCTGGTGGAACTTGCCTGCTCCTACAGGACAGCCCTGACTATACATTGGGTGGCTGAGTCTGGCACACCAACATCAGGAGAAGGCAGTTAAGCATGCCTTCTATGAGCACCTCTACTGGCACTGCTTTGTGGTACTTCACCCTCATGAAGGCTAGCGGAGAAATTCTGCCAGCTCTGCAACTACAATAATCATGCTAACACGATCAACTGTGTCCCACTCAACCTGTCCACTGACAGATGTTTCCATGTCATGGGTAGGCACAGGCATACTGACTGTGTCCAAACTTGCAGAAGACATGTAGATGCCTGTTACTCATCACCATCACCATCATCATCAGAGGCTACCAATTCTCCAACATCAGATGGTAGGAGCTCCACAGTTCTGGTGCCAGGCTCACCTGTAAGTATATCAAGAAAACAGACAAAAAGAAGAAATGCAAATAAATGATCACAATATGCTACATGAACCAGAAAAAACAATAGACAGACGCAAGCACAAATAACCTTTACAGTAATGTATGCATATACAGATAGATAAACAAGTGCATAGATATAGATATAGATATAGATATAGATATATAGTTATAGTTATGTGTACATAAAGACAAAAATATATACTCATCTTTTATGCAGGTGGCTGTTGAACCTCATTGCCAGATATCTCTAGACCCACACAATTTCAATTGATAGAGAAATGATAGACTGGGCCTGATACTGAACCACCACTCATTGAGATAGAAGAGTTTCTGTCAACTGTAAAGGATCCAGGGAGCTCAGAAGGGTTACTCAGTGCTGTGATGGGCATGTAGGCAAAGGAGTAAGATGGCACCAGTATATCCATTAGTGATTTTCCAGGTATCCCTCCACACACACACACATATCTATGTACACTTACATAAATGTGTATACATGCCATTCATATATACAGTTGAAAGAAACTATTCATTCCTGTGCCACAGCCTTGACTTTATTGAAAGGTTTTTGTAGTCACAGGTGTGGTCAGCAACAGAATTTACATCATCAACCCCCTGCTGCCACTCAGAGTCATGGAAGGACTCAACAGCTGAATAAGGATCTGAGGTCTGTGTACCAAGGAGATGGAGAACCTGGACAATGACCTCATTTTCATAAAGCTTAACCCCTTTAAGTATGTCAACTATGTAACGCAGGCATCAGCTTATTAGCATTTCAGAATCATTCAGTGTGCTAGAGGTGCAGGGCAGGTAAACATGGTGTGAGGACCTACATGCAGGCTGCATAACAGAAAGAAGAAAATCATGCAGAAATTAGGAGGTTCAGCACCCGGCAGGATAAAAGCACTCTCATGAAACTAAACAAACAACTCATAGGACAAATAACGTCTACTAAAAGCAAAATTTGAGGTAAATCTGACCTCACAGGCCAAGGACAAACACAAGGCATTCTTTAGCTAAGTCCCCAACTACAAAGGCAATATACAACCATGTGCAGAGTGCATTGTAAATGGAGCCAGCCTATATTAAGCCAGAAGATATAGCAAATCTACTGGCTGAAAAATTCAGCTTCAACTTTACCCTCTCTCCCCTTCAACATTCCTTCAGGAAAAACATCAAATATAACTCCCCTGCTATTGCTAGGGAACAGGTCCTTAATGTTCTTTTGGAGGCCAAGAACACTTCATCTTTGGCCCAGACAATATCCAGGGATGCCTTCTAAATAGCCCTCTGGAATTGCTATTTAACTGTATCCTCCAAACAGGCTTGGTGCCTATTGAATGGAGAACAGCAACAGTCATCCCTCTGCACAAAAGTGGGCCATCTACAGGCCCTGGAAACTACAGACCCATTAGTCTCACTAGTCTTATTTGTAACTCTATGGAAAGAATTATCATGGAAATGATCAATAGTGATATAGTAAACCTCCAGACACTGGATCCAACCCCATTTGGCTTTGTCAAGGGCAGGTCATGCCTACTCAATCTGGTGGACTTCATTGAGAATGTCACCAAAGCAATGGATGGGGGCAAAATGGTTCACACTCACAACCTTGACCTGGCAGAGACATTTGAAACAATAGCTCACTCTGAAAACCACAAGAGGGTAGGTACAAACTCATATGTCACCCAGTGGATAGCCAACTGGCTTGTGGACAGGACCCAGAATGTTAGAATTGGAGAGTCCACCTATAGAAAGAAGCCAGTCATAAGTAAAGTCTGTCAGGGATCAGTTCTTGGACCTCTCCTTTTTGACATTTACTTCTTTTAAGTTAAGGCCAATGTCAATGGTCTCTGGCTGAGTAAATTTGCAGATGATTGCAAATTAGGAGCTGTCAATGAATCTCTCACTGATATAAATGTTCTCCATGAAGTGCTGACACAGACAGACAACTGGTGTCAGAGCCATAGATTAAAACGAAATGCCAATAAATGCATAATTTTATCCTTCTGGAATGTCTTCCATCCCTGGTAACTATCATATTGAGAACGCACTCCTTAGAGCTGATCCAATAGTCAGGGACTTATGGACACATATAGGCAGTAATCTAGCCTTTGACCATCATGTGTCTACAGTAGTGAGGAAATCCTTCTGTTTTGAGCAACTTATAAACAAAGGTATAGAATCTAGGTCCAAGAAAGTCATTGTTCCACTATATTCAGCATTCATCAGACCTGTCATTGAGTACAATGCTCCCTTTGGTATGTACCTCTCCAGAAATATCCAACAATTGGAATATCCTCAGAGGTTCCTCACTAAAAGAATACTGGGAATAAATAAAATGCCTTGTGCAGACTGCTCCAAGGTTCTATCCCTGTATTCTGTCTCCTACAGGTTTTTGAGGAGAGATATATGCCTGGCATACAGGGAATTGTCAGACCACACTCTCATGGACCTCCTGCATATCCACAAGATAAAAAGCACCAGAATTACCCATTCTAAAGACTTAAACCTTGCATGTGATATTGTAATGTAAATATGACCTGCTGGAGAGACAGGTATGCATCCCAAATATTACCCCATCTCTGGAACAGATTCCCCATCCATATTAAGCAAAGTTCCTCTCTGACCCAGTTCAAGTTTAACTTGGACAATTCATGGATGGGAAACAGGAAATTCATCCCTGGTTTGGCACCTATGTCTCTAACGGACACAGTCAACCTGTAAATGGTTCATCTCCCAGGTCCCTGCTCATAAACATTTCATTTCCCAAGCCACTCCTTACACTTATCAAGGGTAACAGAATTTGAAATGCATAGGTAGGCTTATAAAGGCCCTTGTGGTCATTAGCCTAGTAAACTACTTTGAACCTATGAGAGTGGCGGCATTGCACTTTAATCAGCACACTGGATAGTAATGAATGCAGAAAATACAGCTGTCATATAACTTTCTAAGTTACTCAGTATTTTAATGCTGCAATTTCTGAGAAACAGGACAAGCAATGCAGTGTTTTAATCCATATTAGGAATTGTTTTAATTTGGGGGTCAAGTTAAAGCTGTGTCATTTCTTTTTTTTGTACTAGAAGTTTAATTACAGTCGCAAGTTAAAAGATGAATGTTGCAACACAAGTGTGTCAAATGGATGCTGAACAATATAACTGATCTGTGTTACTTGCAGTAGTCAAAGTAATGCTTGCAACACTCTGAGAGCTTAGCGGGAAAAAGCATTGATTATGACCGAGGTGACCCGGGTTTGATTAGCATCTTAGGCAACTAATGGAGCAATAGGGAGGGATGGGCATGAAAATCCTTGGGGAGAGTGATTTGTGGGTGTCACTTGATGATGATGATCCATGCTAGAGGCCAGGGCTTCTGCTATGGGAGGAGTGGTCACTGGGTGGGAAGTGGTCCCAGCTGTGCTGCTGCAGAGGTGGGATGATATGCCATTAGCTCACTAGTCAAAATTGAAGTTATAAGAATCACAGTGCATAAACTTTTCCACAGTGAATGCACAGAATAAAGACATTCTGGTACCTTTTGGTTATGGGTTCCATTCCCAGGAGCCATCACTTACAGTTTTTACAATGTATGTGCTACCAAGGCATTATATACTAAAGCAAATTTACAGAAAGACAACAGTGAATGACAACAGCATCTTTAAGATTATAATATCACATTTATTTATGATAGTGTTCTACCATCAACCATTGCATAGGACATCGGCAGAGATACCAATGTATCATTTAAACTTTAACTGAGATATCATCATTAAACAGCAGTTGATATAGTTGCTGTAGAATATTTGCACATACACTGATTTGCACACATGGCCAAGTCTTACTGCCATGTTTCACACTTAAACTGTACATTGAAGAAGTCATACCCAGGTGTCATTTCATTCCAGTTATGTGCTTTGTCTAGCACAAATGCAGTTGCCTAGCTTGTCCATCATTGAGCACAAGCTGGTACATGTAAAATCTAAATTAGGCCCCAATTCCCTGCCATTTTTCCTGATATCTTTAAGAAGATATGTCAGACGATGGTGAGGGTTGTGCTCAATTTGAAGTACAAAGGTGATTTCAGGAGTTCAAGATCTTTGCTGGTATCTTTGTTAACTGTTATGGCCAAAGGCTTCTGTAGGACAACCCAGTCCCAGGAGAAAGCTGAGACTTGGAATACTTTGGCAAAGGCTGTCACCAGTGTAACTGACATCCCAGTACACTGGTAAAAAATGTCACCAATTCAGTGACTTGAAGAGGGAGACATGGAACCATTTTCATTGGTGCCAATATTTTAAAATCAACAACATACTTGAGTTGTGTAAATATAGCGACTCGTTACTAGCCATTACCAAGGCTTACCAGCATAAAAAAAAATATTTTTTTCTGTTCTGTATAGCTTTTGCAGAGATAGAAGGGAATAGGGAGGTGCATCAGGAGACAATACAATGTTTAGTTATGACTGATAACCATTTAATAACAGCTTTGAATATGAAATTACTTTATCAGTTTGCGGACATCAGTCCATAATTGCTTGACAGATTCACAAACGAGTAGGCATACTTTATATACACATAACAAACATACATGCCTGCTCAAAAAGATCTTGAACAATGTACTAGCCAATGTTTATGTAACATAGCTGTGTGTGGGTTCAATACCAAACAGAAGAAATTTGTCTTTATTAGTTAAAAGCTTATTATTCTGCAATCAGTAAGTTAGAATCACTTCACATGGCCATTTTATGAGTTAAAATGCATAAAGCATATATGAAATAGCCACTCAACTTTTTGCATAATGATTAAAATGCTAATGAAATTAATGTACATTTTAACACACATGCAAGGTTTCACATTCATGTGAGGATGTGACAAATCTTTTCATATTTATATTGCTATATGCATGGACAGTGGTATATTAAAATAACATAAAATTTATGATATTCTCTATATTGTCTCTCCCCTGCCCTGTTTCTCTCTTTTTATAATGACATTTGGACTATAATACCTGCTGCAACACAAGTGACCACTAGCATGGGAGCTAGACTGTCCACTGAGACTCTGACTGCCATCCCTCCACAGGTGACTGTAGTGGCACCACCACAGGCAGCACAGGCATTCATCACTTCTGGATCACAACCAGACAGAGTTGCCTCCACAGTTCTGCACTACCTACTCCAACTGTGTCAGGTAGGTCTGAACCAGAATCCGTGTGCACTGGTACCCACCAGGAGTAGTACCAGTGGAGGTAGTGACTATGTCACCCATCAAGAGCTGACAGGGCTGGTGGAGGAGATAGTGGAGAGGAACCTTGATGCCCTTATCTCCAAAAGAGAAAAATCCTGCAATGAATAGCCAAATCAATGCTCCATCCAGTACTGTCTAATTTGTATGGGACAGGAGATAGTGAAGAAAGTTCAGAAGGTGAGCATTAGAGTTTCACTGTACTCATACTGGACAAGGATGCTTCTCTGAAGTCCCATATCTATCCCCATTCATGATGTACCTCAACCTTTTGTGTCTATCGCCACCCCATCTGTCTTGTATCCTTTATGTCTGCACCAAATATCTATCAATCTTATTCCTAAATACTTTCCCCAACATTCCTCTCTCTATCTTTCTCTCCCCAAAAACTTAAAAGGAACCTGTCTTACAAAAGACAAAAAATGCACCCCATACATAACTCTCCACTTTGCTTATGTACATTTATGCCACACGTGATTTGGTCGTACTGACCACATAACATTCTTAAGTTTCCCCAAAGTCCTCAAATTGTTCGCAGAAATACACTGGCAGATTTTGAAGAAGTAGATACATATGATGCTCTCCCAACACCTTCCTGCGCATTCCTTTATTCTTCCCCCAGTATCCTGCCATCTGCTTGCTCCTCATTTTCATGACTGTCCTATCAGCCCCTTTTCACTCCTTTAATCTGGCCAAACAATAGACTCACACATCCGACACATGGCCAGAAATGGCTCATAAAACAAACTCTCTTTTTATGTCCTCAGAATTTATGTGATGCTTGGTATCCCACTCTACTATTATGTGATATTAACTGACAGCTCTTATCCAATGGCAAAAACTGAAGATTTTACCTTTGGCAGCATTAGTATGGTTCTCATTGTATTATTTTGATTAGCCCCACAGCATGAGATTAAGCGATATTGATAGCACTGTGAGAGTACAGTTACTCTTATATGTTTAACATGCTGAATGGTTTAATGAACACCAAATGGGATGTTTAAGTTCTCATTACTGATTACTATAATGAAGTGTGATGCATACATTCTCTCCCTTTCTTCACCCTGTTCTCAGTCTCCTTTCAAATGCGTGACTTTTACTACCTGAAATATGACTTGCCCTGTGGTATGCTCAGAGAATGCTGAAATCTACAGAATGTTGATGCAGATTAGCTGGATCTATATCACTTTGTGCAAGGGTAATTTCTGTGAACCTTTGTTCATTGACCCGAATACGGTGAAGGTTCACATCAGCAAACATTCACTTCAACAAACAACTTACACAGGGAAAGGAACGAGTTGGCCATTATAAGAAATTTGCCATTTTCCCCACCATAGTGCAATCTTGGAGTTGGTATACATATTTGGAAGGGTGAAGCACCCCACATGGGTGGGTTTCAAATACTGTGCTTTGTGTGATGGTCAGAATGCTGGGCAACGTGTTCCTTTCCCTGGGTAAATTGATAGTTGAAGTGAACGTTCATTATTGTGAGCATTCAATGTATTAAGGTTGATAAACAAAGGTTTGTGGAAATGAATCTTCAATGAACTGATATAGACCTGGACTAGCTAGTATTAGAATCCAGCAGTATGTTAAATGTTAGTTAAGGGTTTTTTTCTCATTAAATATTTCCTTGTGAAGTAATGGAATCTATGTTAGCTCCCAGCAGTATCCTGATTATTCCTTTGTGTAGCCTACCAGCATCCCAGCCCTGCTCATTCCTTTACACCTCTAAGTGCAGGACATGTGGGCAAATCCAAACGTAACAGGGGGACAAAGGTTTTAATCTAGGGACAACTTAGCTTCCTATATACCTAGGAAGTTGTTAGAATAACATACTTAGCATTGGCATGCATTTCCTGAAGAATATAAAGTCTAAAACAGGGATCTCTGTTATTATATAGTGATTTCATAAATCAGTGATTTGCTAGGAAAACACAAATTGTATGAGGAACACATAAACAAACTTCTGGACATTCTGCAAATATCTGAATAATGGAGAGGCATAGACCTGTAGTATCCATAATTTGAATACTTTACTTTAAGTATCATGGCAGATGTTAAAATGATGACTATATATATATATATATATATATATATATATATATATATATATATATATATATATATATATAAACAACACATACAGGTTCTAAAATGGATCAGAATCAGATATGTTTTTATGAATGTTTTCATTATTTGCATGATACTTGCTATGAAGCACCATAAACCACTGCTGTTATCATTATAAGTTCAAAACCTCAAAAAATAATTATGCATGCAGTAATACTTTGCCATCAGTCACACAAATGACCTTCACATTAATGCAACTCAGTAAGTACTTGTGGCAGATTGAAAGTAATGTTGGTGGCTTCCATACTGAAAGTAATGTCAGTGCCTTCTATTTCTTGTGTATAGTTTATTGGCTTATTTTTCTCAGGATATGAGGGAATTCATTGCAATGCAGTCTGTCGACCTCCGAATGTAAATGTTCGTTGCACTGAAATACAGTATTCCCAGCTGCATTCTACTATGGTGGGACCATTGAACACATACTTGCAGATCAGTATTAATGAGTGTGCAATTTTGGCATGTATAGTTACATTACACAATGAACAAACATCATAAATTCTGCACAATGATCCATAAACTACAAACAATTTCATACACTGATGTTGAGATGAACAGTCAGAAATGCATGGGCTGCACTTCACTGGTTGAATTCTGTAACTTCCATAATATAACTGGTCATTATACCTTAATGTGACACTTATTTTTATCATTCACACTATAGCAATGTCCATGAATGAAGTGATATCTAAGTTAATGCTACAGCATGTAGTGATTTGTGATCAGTACATTGACATTTTGTCCTCATCTCAAAACACATTCCTATACACCCAAACATATGTAACGTATACTACAGACACGTGCTGTCTAAAACTTGCAGTAGGGCTCCTCCTATGGCAATGGTGGTTGATACAATTTTTTTATAGACTGTTAGGTGAGTGTTGAAATCTAGTAATGCCTACCTAGTGTGAATGAGTGCACGAGCGTGTGTGTGTGTGTGTGTGTGTGTGTGTGTGTGTGTGTGTGTGTGTGTGTGTGTGTGTGTGTGTGTGTGCGTGTGTGTGTGCGTGTGTGCGTGTGTGTGTGTGTGTGTGTGTGTGTTTGTGTGTTTAACTAAAGTGGTAGGCAGGACTGGCTTACCAAACAGAACTTTATTTATTTCATTTCACATTTGTTTACTGGGAAAGTTTGTCTAGATGCATGTCTACTTTCAGCGGAGGCCCGGGGAGAAAAGCTCCTCAAGCGACAATAATAAAAACATCCATAATACAAAATACATAATCATAAGGGATTGGTAGTACAGTAGAGGTAATTTATAACATATTGCAGTACTAGTAAAACAGAGGATGGGACTAGTAAGACAAGTTAACTGCGGTCAGTCACAAATGAAACATGTGCAATAACTTTGATTAGTAACTACAGATATTAACATTAGAGTATGTACATAACATCTCACTTGAGAGGTTAAGATCACTGCCATATTAAGCAGTTTTGGGAATATGAGGAGCTTTCAGTAAGGAGGTAACATTGCAAGACCAATAAATCAGGGAGACTAGTGAGTGTAGTTTGTATTATCCAGGTGAGGTAAAGTTACTGAGCCATGATTTATTAAGATGATTTTTCAATACTTTTTTAAAGATGGGGCAAGGAGATAGTGGAGGATATGTTGGAGGGTAAAGTATTCCATATTTTAGGGATAAAAGTTGAAAGAAGAGATTCACCTGCCTTGTTGTTGGCTTTAGCTCTGTCAAGCAAGAATTTTTGAGTAGAGTATAGGGTTCTAGTACTAGAGTGTGGTTGTAACAGGATTATAGTGTTATCAGGATGGTATAGTAGTTTATGGGCCAATGTAAATTGGTTGTAGAGTAAAATTTGAGGTAATTTTCTTTATCTTATGTGTAAACTACCACTCAGGATAAACATGTGTATGCCCATCTTATGTGTAAACTACCACTCAGGATGAACATTTATATTGGAAGAGGGCTCCCCCAACAATTTCAGTCTGTTTTAGCCAAAACATTTGCTTTGTAACATAATAATAATGTCATCCCTTTAATGTTAGTACTTTCATTCAAAATGATACATGAACTTCATCAGACAACCCCTTCCTGCTTCTAAAACTTTAAATACTACCATCAAGTGACTAAAGATGGAAAGCACCATTTTAATTGTTAATAAATCTACAAATCATTCAGTGAAAGACAAAAAAAAAAACATTAAAACACACACAACAGTAGCACTTTGATACCTTTCCATTACAAACTGCTATTTTTCAACATCAACAAACTAGAAAATGATATCATGTCATTCAGCCCAGGAGTATTTGTTGCATCCAAATATAACTGCCCATGTAACTCTCATTCCTATAATAGGGCAGCCCAGTTACCCCTCTCTCTGATGGTGTAACCTTCTTGAGAATGACAAAATACATTTTTGTGAAATTAGTGCATTCTATGGAATGTTTATATAACGCATTCTTAACATCTTTTTTAAATATAGCATAAATGTGCTGGTAAATTCTCCTTTAAGGGAGCCCTTAGTTTTACCTACATAAAATGCTGTGCAGCCTGAACAATATGCCTAATAGACCACCCCTTTCATATTCCAGTTGTATTTACCATTAGGAGCAACAGCCATAGATACATGTTCAAACAGTAAGTTAGTCACCCCCCATATCTATCTGCATTGTTGGCAACAACCACATCTGTATGTACGTACACTGCAAATCACTTCACTTTGCTGTACCTCTGCGATTTTTCAAAAGGTTTCTTTAAATTACTCGTTCTTACAAACTATTAGAGCTTTGTCCCCCAAAATGTTTTGTAAATTCATGGGATTAATAAATCTCTAAAATAAACTGAATCTCAATGGAGCAACCATAAAAATCACCAGTCATGGTGCTATTGAATTTTCCAGATGTCAAATTAAAATGTCAGTCCACTTGTCAGTACTGTCAGGTTCCTTCAAGATAGGTTTAAATCTTACCTTTCTTAATTAACAGTTTTGGTTGGGCTATTGACTTAACTTACTACTAAACTGGATAGTTTAAATAATGGGTTGTCACTATCCTCTGGATACCAATCTGAGTGCAATGAAAAACTAGGAAGTGGATCCAGTTTTTGCAATTCATTGGATTT
This sequence comes from Protopterus annectens, assembly GCF_019279795.1. Taxonomy (NCBI): domain Eukaryota; kingdom Metazoa; phylum Chordata; order Ceratodontiformes; family Protopteridae; genus Protopterus; species Protopterus annectens. The sequence goes on from NC_056745.1 coordinate 1,238,357,549, forward strand.
TACTATTCACCCTGTGGTGAATATTCAGTCGAAATGTGTAACAGGTGCTGTTTTTTTTTTGGTTCAATTCTGGTGGACAAGGTGGTGTTATACATGGCAGCAATGGTACAGGTATGTTTAATTCTATCAAAAGCTTGAATGACTGGGTCAAAAGGCCTGTATAGTTTATTAGGAATGAAAACAGGCTCAACAGCAGTGCTATTGGTGTGAATGACATTTTGAAAGACAAGGTGTTTTCATTTGAGAAACTCCTTTCCAAATACCGGCGTCTGCAACAATGTTTTTTATTCACAACAGTAATGCTGCTAAACATCCAACTAAAGGTCTCCATATTTTACAAATACCCTAATGGCATTGTTGAATTTTAATTGCTGGAACTTGTGTTCTGAGAGACTACCTTCCAGACTATCTGCAAATATACAGTGCTGAGTATATTTTTTTGGTTATAGAATTTGTTAATTGTTGCTTAGATCTCTGTTGAAACTGTTGTCTCCCTGTTCTGAGAGACTGATCTGCAAATGTACAGAGCTGAGTATATTTTTTTGGTTTTAGAGTTTGTACTGTTGGTTGTTGCTTAGATCTCTATTGAAACTGTTCCCCCCACCCCCCATTTTCTGCCATGTCTTCAGTTGGTATAATTGTTTTTTACAGCTTCTGTGTTATCTAACTCAAGGATCACTTGCATAAAATTAGACCTGTTAGTAACAGCCTGCATTTAATTGCTAGAACCTGTGTTCTGAGAGACTGCCTTCTAGACTATCTGCAAATATACAGAGCTGAGTATATATTTTTTGGTTATAGAGTTTGTTAATTGTTGCTTAGAGACTGATCTGCAAATATACAGAGCTGAGTATATTTTTTTGGTTTTAAAGTTTGTACTGCTAGTTGTTGCTTAGATCTCTGTTGAAACTGTTTTCCTCACCCCCCACCCCTATTTTCAGCTGTGTCTTCAGTTGGTATAACTGTTTTTTACAGCTTGTGTGTTATCTAACTCAAGGATCACTTGCATAAAATTTGACTTGGTAGTAACCGCCTGAATTTAATTGCTGGAACCTGTGTTCTGAGGGACTGCCTTCCAGACTATCTGCAAGTATACAGAGCTGAGTATATATATTTCTTTGTTATAGAGTTTGTTAATTGTTGCTTAGATCTCTGTTGAAACTGTTGTCTCCCTGTTCTGAAAGACTGATCTGCAAATATACAGAGCTGAGTATATATTTTTGGTTTTAGAGTTTGTACTGTTAGTTGTTGCTTAGATCTCTGTTGAAACTGTTTTCCCACCCTCCCACCTATTTTCTGCCATGTCTTCAGTTGGTATAACTGTTTTTTACAACTTGTGTGTTATCTAACTCAAGGATCACTTGCATAAAATTTGACCTGTTAGTAACAGCCTGCATTTAATTTCTGGAACCTGAGCTCTGAGAGACTGCCTTCCAGACTATCTGCAAATATACAGAGCTGAGTATATTTTTTTGGTTATAGAGTTTGTTAATTGTTGCTTAGATCTCTGTTGAAACTGTTGTTTCTCTGTTCTGAGAGACTGATCTGCAATTATACAAAGCTGAGTATATATTTTTTGGATTTAGAGTTTGTACTGTTAGTTGTTGCTTAGATCTCTGTTGAAATGGTTTTCCCCACCCACCCTCCCTATTTTTGGTTTGTAGTTTAAATTTGGTGGCTTTTGCCGTTGCCCGGCCCACTGTAGATTTGATCTGGGACACTCCCCCATCCCATCTCTTTACCACATTCTACCTAATAAACTATTTCTGCACTTGATTTTAGTCCTTTTTAATTTAATTGCATTTTTTAAACTGTGTTTGGTCTAATATTGCTGCATACTCAAATGTGCTAGCTTCCACTGCATGTGAATTGGTTTTACTACTGTTTTTGCTACTTTTCTGTAAAAAAAACTTTAAGCCTGTTTCCTACCTTTCCTGTAACTAGTGTTCCAGATGCAGATTTGCTGTATCCAGGACTGTATGTAAGCTTCTGATCCCCCCAAGCCTTTCTGTGTTGGAGGGAAGCCTTCTAGCTTATCAGTGGGAATGGTAAACACTAGGTAACCTGTCTACCACATAAGGAGTGGTTCTGGCCCAGAAATTGTAATTATTGGCCGTTTGGGCAACCTCTTCAATCTCTCTCAACTTTCTGTTTTGAAAGCCTGCATTTGCACTTGTTTCTGTCCTGAAACTCATCTAGTGCAGATACAGATTCTTAGTTTTAGCACTTAAATTTGCTTATTCATGCTCAGCACTTGTTCAGAACATGTAAGCACTAAATAAGCTATTTATTACTATAGCACACAATCTTCCTTATTACCTAGAAGAAAACAGTTTCACTTATCTAGAGGAAAATAGATTTTTTATTCAGGCATGTCCAAGGGTCAGCTCCCAGTGTTCTCTCCTGTCTATCTGATGAATCTGGGCATCTTGAGGCAATGTAGAAATTGCCTCATGTACACAGACAATCCTCTCCTCCTACCACCCAACACTACAACTTGTGAGAGATGCACTTATCTAGCCAAATTGGAGGTAAAGCTCTCTCCAACCAAGACTGAACTTGACAGTCATGATGAGAAGGTAAACATTTGCACCACACCACACTCATCACATAGTATCACTAAATCTACACCACCAAAATCCACACATAGTAACACAAAAACATTTGCGGAGGCTCTCAATAATAATCTGTCTAAGCAACAGAGACCTCCAAAGCAGAAATGCAAGCAACCTCCATTCCCCAATACAACCCAAATGACACATAGCCCACAGACTCAGTGTGCCACTCAACCACAGCCAGTAAGGCAAAACAATGTACCCAACACACTAGTCATAGGTGACTCTATAGTCAGGCACACTGATGTCCCACTCACTAGGCTAAACAAGTTAAAGGTCACTGTCAGCTGCCTGTTGGGTGCCAGGATCTGTCACATAACCCATACACTCAGGTCACTCCACAACAAATGCAAATATGACTCTGTCATTGCCCATGTTGGTGTGAATCACCTGAGATGTACCTCCCTGGACTACATGAAAAGAGACATGGAAGAGGTCTCCAATCTTGTAGCCAGGCAGGTATGACCTAGCTCTGAGTAGCATTCTGCCATCACCCCGAGTGATACCGCAGTACAAGGACAAAATGATTGACTTCAACAATTGGCTAAGCTTCTGGTGTCATTCTAAGGGAATTCAGTATCTGTCTACTTGGGATGACGTGGTTGACAGACCTAGATGCTTTGCCACAGATGGCCTGCACCTGTCTCCCCTGGGATTCCGGATACTGGCTAAGGCTCTTGCTGCCCTGATAGTGCCTTTTTTAGGCAAGGTTCAAATAACAAATTCACCACTGTAACAGGAACAGGCAAGCAAAAACTGAGGGTAATGCTACTCAATGCTAGAAGTCTAAATCTCAAAATGCACTCACTCAAGGCACTCCTTAAAATGGAGAACATCGATATCTGCACAGTGACTGAGACTTGGTTCAAGGCTCCAGAGAGCACCCCTGCACTACCAGGCTATAACTCATACCACACTTTTCGGCCATGTAACCTGGACCGAAACACCAAAGGCGGAGGTGTGTCCATATTCATTAAGGATATCCACACCTCCAGGCTAGTTGCTCAGCATAATGCATCCAAGGTTATCCAAGTACAACTAACTCTGGGCAAAACTGCAATCCAAATTGTAGCATGCAACAGATCTCCCACCATGCCCCAGGATTCCCACTCCTCTTTTCTTGATGTACTGGAAAATATCAGTGTTCAACCAACCACCCTAATAATGGGTGACTTCAACTTCCTCACCATTAACTGGAAAAACTACTCATGTACCAACTCCTTAGCTCAACGCTTTCTGGAATTCATAAACTCCAATGCCCTGGATCAACTTATCCACACCCTCACCAGGGGCAACAATATCCTAATCTTAGTCATTACCAGCATGAGTGACTGGTGTTCCACACCTGAAGTAAACTCCTCGTTGGTCCGATCTGACCATAAGCTAATCACCCTTAATATCCACATCCCACCACCACCCCCCATTAAGGAAAACACACAAAAAAATTGCTCCAAAGCTAACTTCATGTTTCTTAAGACAGAAGTGGTGAACTTTATGACACCCATGCAAATGGACAATACAGTTACAACTGCTGAATCCTACACAAATGCACTGTATAAGCACTTACACGAGTGCATGGATCGTGCTATCCCAAACAGAACAAAGATGCTATCCTCCAAAAAAAGGAAGCCAGTCTGGTGGTCCCCTGCCATAAACAAACTGTACAACAGAAGGAAGAAACTGTTGCAAAAGAGAGTAAAATCTCATGAGTGGAGGAGCTCCCTGGTCAGCCTCAGTAAGAAGCTGAGATCCCTTATAAGATCCTCCAAAGCTAACTACGAAAACAAAATTGCCACTAATTCTAAGGACAACCACAAAGCATTCTATAGCTATGTCAAGAATTGCGATGGCAACACCCAGATCTGCTCTGAAGTACAGCACAAAGGCACGAAAATTACAGAACCAACTGATATTGCCAACATCTTGGCAAATAGGTTCAGTGCTAACTTTACCCCCCCCACCCACTAAAGGGCCCATATCTATACAGAAAGAATGCAGAGTCCCTGTAATCACAACTATGCAGGTAAAGGCTGCATTCTCTAAAGCCAAAAACACAGAATCCATGGGAATGGATAACATCCCAGGCTGCATTTTACATGAACTTCAGAATGAACTGGCTCCCCACTTAAGCACCATGCTCAATAATAGCCTCGCATTAGGCTTTGTGCCCACTGAATGACACACAGCAACAGTTATCCCACTCCACAAACGGGGAGCCAACACTGATCCCGGGAAGTATCGACCTATTAACCTGACGAGCCTGGTCTGCAAGGCCATGGAAGGTATTATCATGGAATTCATGAATAAAGACATTGGTAACCGCCAAACTCTGGATCCCACCCAGTTCGGGTTTGTAAAAGGCAGATCATGCCTCCTGAACCTGATCAACTTCTTTGAGGCAGTCACCAAAGTCATAGATGAGGGTAAGGTGGTTCACACAGCCTATCTTGACCTTGCCAAGGCTTTTGACACCATCCCGCATTCTGGAATTATAGCTAAACTCATTAAGCTAGGTATAAATCCCTACATCACAAGATGGGTTGCCAACTGGCTCACTGACAGAACCCACACTGTTAAAGTTGCAGACTCCAAATCTGACCTTAAAGCAATGACAAGTGGAGTACCCCAGGGTTCCGTCATGGGACCTCTCCTGTTTGGTATCTACTTCTCTGAAGTACAGGCTAACACAGGAGGCCTCTGGCTAATGAAGTTCACAGATGACTGCAAACAAGGAGCCATAGTCAAGTGCCCAAATTATGTGGACATCCTACAGAAGGGCCTCGCTGAGACAGATGTCTGGTGTCAGAGCCATGGCCTCAAGCTCAGTGCCAAAAAGTGCAGTGTCATCCCCTTTGGTAAAAACTCTGTACCCATGAACTACCACATAGGCAGAATTCTACTTAACACTGAATGTGTGATAAGAGACCTTGGGACACAGGTGGACAGTAGTCTCTTTTTTGATAGTCACATCGCCACAGTAGTCAGGAAGTCCTTCTACATGGCACACCTCATCATAAAAGGGTTCTCATCCAGGGAAAAAAGAGGTCATTGTTCCCCTCTACTTGACAGTCATTAGACCCATTATAGAGTACAACGCCCCTTTTGGAATGTACCTCACAAGACATCTGCAGCAGATGGAAAGGCCAGAGAAGTACCTCACAAACAGGATTACTGGCCTCAAACAAATGTCCTACACTGACCACCACAAAAAACTCCAGCTTTACTCTGTGGCATATCGCCTACTCCGAGGTGATCTCTGCCTAACATATAAAGCTATATCAAACCCAGAGCTTTTGGACATACTACACCTAAAGAAATTCCAATCCCTCTTAGCTACACGCTCTAGGGACCTAATCCTTGTCACCACAATAAATAAGGCATGCTGGAGGGATAGATTCCTGTCCCAGAGACTTCCCATACTCTGGAACAGGATACCCATCTATGTCAAGCAAAGTGGATGGGAAATAGGAAATACACCCCAGGGATCACTTCTGTGTCTCAGCTCGACAGTGGTACAGGAAAATAACTTTCTTGGGTGGCATAAGCTGGGGAACCTTATTGGCTAGGCTTATATAGGCCCTTGGGCCAATAGCCTAGTACCTACCTATGAACCTATGAAAGCTCCTTGTTACAATAGGAGTTGGCTCAGTTGTTTGACCATTCTGGGATGGAGTTGATGGAAATTTTGGCCAATAGCAATGAGACGAAAATGGTTAGGCTGGAGGGACTGTTGTGAAGGGAGAAAGGAGAAAAAGTTGTTATATGATGACGAGGATTATAGAAACAGAAGGGTGTATCCTTTCCCACCTTTGAAGTCTTCCACTATCAATGAGGTTGACCAAGAAGTGGATACTGGTAATGGTAACACACAACTGGAGATTGTTGGTGATGAAAATCCAATTATTTTTTTCAGAGAACTGAACCCTCTACCTTAGAGATCAGTGAGGCTATGGAACAAAATAAATGTAGATGTGAATTTGTGCCCAGATTCCAATGGGATTCTCCACCAATGTTGCAGAGAGTTCAATATTCCAACAACAAGAGGGGCAGAGGATGGCAGTGGAACTAATGAATGATTTTATTACTGACCGACAAGGCACTGTTCATAATTTCAGTGGGTTTTATATTTTTAACTACAGTCATTTAGAGGTGCGCACTTTATGGTGATTTGTTCAGCACAGAGTTCACTTTTGTTCCCTCGGCAGGTTTTAATATGGTGAGACAATTGTATGAACTAAACTTATTTGTTTGTAAACTTAATTTAACACTTTGGTTCAAGAACATTAGTGGGGCTGCACTTTTACCTAACACACTATGTAGGTCCAGTCTTTTCCATCCTCCACTGATCACAGCACTTCAGATATTTAAAAAAGCTTGTGAGCAGAATATTTGCTCCCTGAAACCTCAATAAAACAATAATTTTTTAACCTGACCACTGAAGAAAGAAAACTTCTTCATGAATTGTGTAATGATAGATGTGTTAGGGTTATGAAACTTGACAAAGGTGGGGGGTGTTAATGGATGCTTTCCTTTATTCATAGAAAATGTTGTAATAGCCAAATAATGAGTAAGGTTTTATGTCTGCAATTAAGAATGAAATTAATAGATTTGTGGCAGGAAAACTTACTGTTGAATAAAGTGGCGGATAAGATGGTTTATACTATTTAATGATGAGCAATGCTGTTGTACCAAAAGATTTTGGAATACCAAAGGTACATAAATCACTATCTGACCTTCCTTTGCATCCAACTTATCTTGCCAGTGGATCTAAAATGGAACACCTGGAAAAGTGCATTGATTTTAAGTTAAAGCAATTGTTTGTTGACAACAATTATGTGTTGAACGATATTTGGCATTTTTTGAGCTCATTTAAATAGATGCCATTTGATAGTGGTTTGGTTTTGGTTACTATTGATATTTATTTGTTTTTGGTAATACCAAATGCAAATGGCCTTCAGTGGTTTAATGATGCACTAGTAGAAGTCTCAGTTTTACCTCAAAAAGAAATTAATTTGTCAGTTGAGTGTGCTGACCACCTACTTTCCAATAATGTGCTTTTTAAGCATTACTACTGGCAGACAGCTGGTCTTGCTATGGGGGTAGGTGCAGACCCCATATTTTTGACATAATTTTATGGTGGTGAGAGAGCAACTATGTTTTTTTCTTCTGAGTTTCATGTGTTTATGAAACTTTATTTGAAATACCTCAATTACATCTTTATTTTATGGTCTAGCACAACTGTATAGTTGAATTAATTTGTTGACTACATCAACAACACTACCACATTTTTTTCTAAGTAATCAATTTTTGTTCAAATTAATTATTTGGACATTATGTTGTGTAAGGATGTTCTCAAGTCATATTTTTCCTCCAAAGTGTATAGAAAGCCTACCCACTTGAGTAGTGTGCTATACTATTAGAAACAGCCATCTGACTTGCAAAAAGGAATGTTTTTAAAAGCCAAATGATTAGGATTTCTAGGTTAACATCTGATGATGGAATTTGACAAGGTAGCACATATGTTTATTAATAGAGCTTACCCACCAAGCTTGGTGGAAATATGCAGATGTGAATTATAGAAGGGAGTTCAGTAAGATTTTGAACAATCTTAAAGGAACCTGACAGTATTGAAACTTCGATGGTCATGATAATATGACAGCTGGAAAATTCAATAGAGCCTTGGTTTGTGGTTTTGATGGTTGTTCCATTGAGATTCAGGCTATTTTAGAGAGAAATTGTTCAACTATTATTACTCCCATGAATTTACAAAGCAATTTTGGGGACAAACCTTTAATGATTTACAGGAACAAGAGTAGTTTAAAGAAACATTTTAAAAATTCTCAGAGGAACTGCAAAGTGAATCACACTGTAGGCACTTACAGATGTGGTTGTTGCTGACAATGCCAATTCAAATGGGAGGGGACTAACTTACTGCTTGAACATGTACCAAAAGCTCTTTCACTTAATGGTAAATATAACTATGATACAAAAGTGGTGGTCTATTTGGCACATTTTTCAGCCTGCACAGCAATTTTTGTAGGCAAAACTAAGGACCCCCTAAAAAGAGAATTTAACAGCATGTTTATGTTATATCTAAAAAAGATGTTAAGAATGATTTGTATAAATATTCCATAGAATGCAGTAGCTTCAAAAAATTTATTTTCTCTTTCTCAATAAGGTTACACCATCAGAGAGAGGAGGCAACTAAGCTATCTTACTGGAGGCATGAGAGTTACACTGGCAGTTATATTTGGATACTAAGAATACTGCTGGGCTGAATGACATGATATCAATTTCTAGTTTGTTGATGTTGAAAAATGGCAAGTTGTAATGAAAAGGTACCAAAGTGTTAATGTTGTATGGTTTTAATGTTTTTTTTCTTTTCTTTCACTTTCTTTCACAGGGTTGGGAGGGTGGCTTAATGGCTAAGGTGTTTGCCTTACAAACACAAGGTGCAGAGTTTGAGCCTCACAAGGGATAATTGGCTAGGCTTAAAATGGCTCACAAGGGCAGTTAGCTTAGTACTAAACTATGAACCTATGAATGAGTTGTAGATTTATTAACAATTAAAATGGGTTTTCTATCTTTGGCCACTTGATGGGAGTGTTACTATAAGTATTTAAGGTTCTAGCATCAATAAGAAGTTGCTGATGAAGTTCAAGTATCATTTTTAAAAATACTTTTTGTTCATTTAAAAAAAAATATTGTACAAATTATTTAAAGATAAATAGAATAAAAACATAAATATTTACAGATGTCCACAACAAAATCAAACATATAAAACTAAATAATTAAAACTTATCAAGTAAATCACTTAATGTTGACCAAAATCTAAACTGGTGAGTAATATTCAAAGTTCTCATTTTGGCAGTTGACAATTCTTTCTATAGACATTTTTTGCTAAATTAATAAATTTAGTAAAAGATTCTTTGTGACTATTTTTCCTGCTATATCAAAAATGGACACAGGGAGTGGCGCCTGTACCCTAGGAAAGGAACCTGGAACTGGTACGTTAAATAAGATCAAGGAGTTAGAAATTATACAATTATTTGTCAACAAAGCTTGGGAAACAATTCTAAATTCAACCCAAGAAGGAGACACTATTTTACAATCCAAGATTATATGAAACCAGTCTGCATTAGAAACTTCTTTATACCTCCAGCAATTCATTTTTCCATAGTTATATATTAAAGCTGCTTTATGTGGAGTTAAAAAGCTATGTAAAGACATCTCCACTTACATATTTTTCAATAAAGAGAGAAAGTAGATTTTCCCACAGATTTAAGAATTAAGCATTTATCTTCATCAGAAAATGCCTACTCATTAATCATAGTTGAGTAATTCCAAAATAATGAATCTATGGAAACAAACTATTCTCTTGATATTTTATAAATTATTGATATGTGTGATTTATTCTTATTTAAGTTACTATTGATTCTAAAAAAAAAAACTCAGGCATCTTTGGAATAAGTTTTGTTTGAAAATACATTTTGATTTTATCACTAACATATGTTTTACAAGAATGTATAGTCAACCAATTATTATTTTATAAATGATCTCTTGCAAGAATATAATCTGTATTATGTGATTTATTTCCAAATAAGAATTGATGCCAAAAGATTAAATTTGCATCTCTGAGGTCTTGCATTTTGTTCATATTAAAAGTTCATAAAACAACCAGCAGTATTTGATATAGTGAAAAATAAAAACAAGAAATCTTTAACTATGTAATTAGAATTTATGGATCTTTTAAAATTCATACGGATGTAATCAGTGAAGGGAGAGAATAGTATTTTTTCATTTAAACATCAGTCTTTCAAGATCCAGCAAAATGTATTAATTCCAAATTTAGAGAAATATTCTACAACATTAGGCTATTATGTATTAATATTTCATGAATGGATTTCGAGATGGATTGGTAAGAGGAATTTAACTATAGAGATATTAAATTGAGAATTATGGCTTTGGCATATAATTCAACATTTGAAAAACTTAATCCACCTTCTTGCTAACTTTTAACATGACACTCAAAGGAAATTTTTGGTTTATTGGGAAATCAGATAAAATTAAGAAGAGTACAATTTAATTTCTTAAAGATTTTTTTAGGAGGGAGAATTGTAGATAGAAAACTATTTTTGGTAGGATTATTATTTTTATTAAAGTAAGTCTATCTTCCATTGTAAAAAGAAATTTGCTCCAATTAATAATTATTTTAGTAACAGTGTCTATTAGATTATTATAATTTACTGCTAGTAAGTCATTTATAGTACATTTAATTATAATTTCAAGATAATTAATTTGTGAATTGTCCCAAATAAAATGTTTATATTTTCTTAAATAATTATTAACTTTTTTGTTAATAAGTACATTTTCTGTTTTATCAGGGTTAGACAGTAAACCTGATGCTTTTTCAAACTAATTAATACACTTAGTTAAATTTTCTATTGATGATTCAACGTCAACACCAGGAAATAACTGCATTTTACAGGAATAACTTTCATCTATTGAGAATCCCTGAATTTTGCTGTAAGATCTAATAAAGTTTGTGAAAGGTTTAATTGCTAGAGCAAATAACAGGTGACAAGGGGCAGCCCTGTTTTGTACATTTTAGTATTTTGAAAGAGCTAGAAAGAAAAGTTCCAATTTTAATTAAAGAGAATGAGTTATTATATAGGTTCATAGGTTGGTACTAGGCTAGCTGCCCTAGGGCCTATACAAGCCTAGCCATAACAATTCCCTGGCTATTTCTTCCCACACTATTTACTTCCCTGAACCCCTGTCTAGCAGGTTGACTGATGTGAATTTTCTGTCTCCCATCCAATCGTCAGGGTTCCTTTTGAAGAGGGCTAAGAGACGCTCTGCATGACATGTATGGGCAGTCTGTTCCAGAGTCTGAGGAGTCTCTGGGTCAGGAACCTATCCTTCCAGCATGTTTTGTTTATTGTGATGACAAGGTTTAGATCCCTGGAGTGTGTGGCTCTGAGGGATTGGGATTTCATTAAGTGTAGCATGTCCAACAGTTCTGGGTTTAACATGGCCTTGTATGTTAAGCAGAGATTGCCTCTGAGTAGACGATATGTGACAGAGTATAGTTGGAGTTTTTTAAGACGGTCAGCATAAGGCATCTGCTTTAGGCCTGTGATTGTTTTAGTGAGGTATTTCTGCGGCCTTTCCAGTTGTTGCAGATGTCTTGAGAGGTACATACCAAATGAGGCATTGTATTCTATAATGGGCCTAATGAGGGATGAGTACAGTGGGACAATGACCTCCTTTTTTCTGGAATAAAATCCCTTAGTGATGAGGTGTGGCACATAGAAGGATTTTCTGACTGTTGTGGTGATGCAGTTATTGAAGGTGAGATCACTGTCCACCTGTGTCCCTAAGTCTCTTATCACACTGTTGGTGTTTAGTGTACTGCCACCTATGTGGTAATTCATGGTTACATGTTTTTTTTTTCCAAAGGGAATAATTATACATTTCTTGGCATTGAGCTTGAGTCCATGGCTCTGGCACCAAGCATCTGTTTCTGCAAGGCCCATTTGTAGAGTATCCACATCATTTGATGATTCAATAATGGCTCCCAGTTTGCAGTCATCTGCGAACTTTGTTAGCGAGAGTCCCTTAGTGTTGGCCTGTACTTCAGAGAAGTAGATGCCAAACAAGAGTGGTCCCAGGACTGAATCCTGAGGTACTCCACTTGTCACTTGTTTGGAGCTGGATTTGGAGTCAGCTACTTTTACAGTGTGGGTTCTGTCAGTAAGTAGATTAGTTATACAATTTATAAAATCTAAGGAACATTCATATTATTTTAGTGCTTTGAACAAATAATTCCATCTAATAGAATCAAAAGCCTTATTTATATCTAGACTTATTATAGTTAGTTCTTTTTTGTTTTTATTAGCCAGATCTCTTAAAGTATTAAGCCTAATTATGTTATCCTGAATCTTTCTATATAGTATAAAAGGGTCTATATTATGTGATCGAATTCTTAGGTAAGCAAACACCTAAACATTGACCACATAATATCGAAGCCCACAACAGCGAATGCCACCAGGGAATGTAACTATTAGTCACCAAAAAAAACCCCAAAGTTTACAGCCAAAATAAGTGGGAGGCTTTGCCTCCACACCCCCAATGTGAGGGGCTGTGCCCCCCACATACATCCTAACTAAATATATCAACTCCGAGATGACTCTACAGTGGAGAAAACAGCAAAACACAGTGAACAGCCAAGGGAAATCTTTCCCTGCATTAATTTGGCTGTTTGTTTCCTTCAATATTATGTGGTCGATGTTTAGGTGTTCATTCACCTAAGCATTCGACCATGTAATATAGACCTGTAAAAAAACAGTCTGATTATAATTTATTAATCCTGACATAATAAGGATCAATCTTTTTGAATGAATAGACATGCATATTTTATAATCAATATTTAATAATGAAATGGGATGGTAAGAAGAACATAAGTTACCATCTTTATTTGGTTTCAAGATAGGATATATCAGGGAATTTTTGCAGGAGTGGGTGGGGATGGTTGACGTATGTTTAACTTGTTCAAAAACTTTTAATAGGATATTTGAAATGGGATCCGTACAAATCCCAGACTGCATTTTTTATCGAATCCGTAATCAACCGACACACTTGTGCGAACGTGCTGTTCATTGAAGCAGCACTTTCTTGTAAGTTTGCCTGTTGTGCTGGTGGTACTATGGCGTGGATAAAGGAAGATTTCCTTTTCCCCACTGTAGTGTGACCTCGGAGTGAGAATATTAAAGTAGGGGGTGTGGGTGTGAAGCACCCCACATGGGGATGCAGGGGGGCTTGCCTCCCTGCATAACAGTAGATGTAGTGGTTTTTTTTACGCACTTTAACAAAATTGCTTTTTTGATGAAAGCACTTTCGTTAAAGTGTGCTCAGTGATAGTGGATTTGGACTGTTGAACTTTCTTTCAACAGTCCTAGATCTATTTGAAGTATGCTCTGGGAATGTTTTGTAGAATTCTGGGATTATACCATCAAGGTCAAGGGCTTTATTTAGTTTAAGATTATTAATTTGATCTTTTAATTCCTTAAAAGAGAATGACTTATCAATTTTGGATCTTTGTTCTTTGGTTAATTTAAATCTTATATTGTCTTTCAAAAAGGCATTGATTATGTTACTGATTTCTAAATCTGTCTCTTTGTTATTAATTTCTTCATATTTCCTGAAGCACTGTAGTATGTATTTTAAATCAGTCAGTATTTTGTTTTTATCGCATTGTTTAGAAATTATTTTTTTAGTATCATTAGCATTTTCCTTAGATCTAACACCCAACCTGTGGAAGCTTTTTTGATTTACTGAGTAAGTTTGTAAATTTAATCTTTCCAGATTTATTGATATTAAATGGAGAAGTACATAAAGATATTTCTGAGTTAATATTTCCAACCCAGTGTTTGCCAATTTGTCATACGTTTTTAAATTGGATATCAATTTATCTATATTAAACTGCAAAGACATCAACTCCTTATCCCACTTTTTTACATATGTACCAATTTTTAATTATTCCATATATTTAAGCTTTTAAAGAATCATAGAGAATTACTTTTGAAACATCTCTGTTATTATTAATTTCAAAGTATCGCTCTATTTCTTTTAGACACCATTCATTAAAGTATTTTAATTTTTCTACATAAGAAATGATTCTCTAATAGCAAATCAAATTACTTGGCTTTAATTTAATAGTATTGTGGTAAGATAAAGGACATAACGTTATCAATACATCTTCAATTTTTGTAAATAATCTGCTAGAAACAGATGGCGGGATTTATGAACATTTATTTTCCATGCAGGAGCAGTGTAACCGATTCTGCATGGAATATGGCCGCAGATCGATCCAGAAATGTGCAGTTTTGATGTGCACGAGCATCCCTACACTGTTCCTGCATGGAAACCCATGCAGGATGCTAACTACCTCATTTGCTGGTGAAAACCATGCAAATGAGGTGAATTAGTGATCCAGGCAGCAGATAGGTAACCGTGCTAGAACAGTGTAAGCTGCAGAAATATATTCGGCTACTAGCCGAATATATTTCTGAAAAATGAAAACAGAGCCATGACAGCTCCAATAAAAGCATGTACCCTAATCTGTAGGCATGCCAGTGGCCAAATATATGGCCATTGGCATGTTAAACTGTTTAATTTTTTTAAAAATAAAAGTTTATTATATTTTGGCCGATCTCGGCTGTTTAAGCATAGGGAAGCACTGCTCAAATGGGATCATGAGGAAAATAAAGAAATTAATGTGAAAAGTCCTTTTTAGGGGAAATCTGCATTTTGCCATTATACTCAATGGCAAGAAGAATCAAAACAATGTCAGGGAACAGTGGTTGCTAAGGGGGAAGACTCTTGTGTAGTGCAGTAACTACGTATTAAGGCAGTGGGGTATGTTAATGAGGGGACTTATGCTAAATCAGAAAATTCCTCTAAGTTTCACACTGCACCTAACCATGTAGGTGCTGTAACACCATCATGTAGGCAGGAGGAGCAACTAACACTAAAAGGGTGTCTGACATGCTTGCTGTAAGCACATTGGAGCTCCGTTGCCTGGGTTTGTGCTTAGCTAAGCACAGCTAAGCGAGGGCATGTGTCTAAGGCTGTATAGTCTTATTCCATGAACTGAGGAGCATGTCCATGCCCAGGGAAGGGCCATTTCTTGCTGTTTACACTAGCTACAGGGCTTAAACAGGAAGGATATAGGGAAAAAAAGAAAGGAAATAGCAGAACAAGGGAAATGCAGTACAATCAGCAATATGGGATTCTGCAACCCACAATGGGCCATTGAAAGCACTCAATAATATAACTGGCAGGTGGCTACATAGCTGAAAATGGGATGAGATGTAAAAATAAATAAAGGGCAACAGCACAATAAATGAGAAATGAAGTAGAAATCACTAATATGGGACTCTTGCAACTCACAATGGGCCATGCAAAGCACACAATAATACAGCTGGCAGGTGGCTGTATAGCTGAAAATGGGAGGAGATGTAAGTAAAAAATAATTAAAGAAGGGCAACAGCAGAATAAAGGCAATCATGCACAAATTACCACTAATGCCTACTCACAGTGGCCAAAGCATAGCCATGAGTAATATAGGTGGCAGCTGGAATGTATCCAAGTCAGCTAATCATACAGGCAGCATCTGCAGCACAACAGTATAAAGTATGGAAACACCTTACAGTCTGTTTTTTCCCACAAACTGCACCATTGGGGTATACATGTGGGGGAATTTTAACTGGAAAAATGTTAGGGGCTAATGCTGACAACCACCACAGACCAAAGAGAAGGAGAAGAGTGTTCAGACCCAGTGTAACCTACCAGGGGCTACATGATCTGGAGATAGTAGAGTAATACAGGGTGGACAGGGACATATTTCAGCAAATCACTGTGCTGTGCTGGCCTAAACTCAGCGCTAGAACCAACAGAGGGGAGCCCATCCCAGTAGATACCAAGGTATGTGTAGCCTTAAGAATTCCAGCTACAGGTACTTTCCAAAGACCTACTGGGGACATAATGGGAGACTCACAGGCATCTGCATCCAGGGTACTCCATCAGTTCCTGGATTCCATGCCACTACATGCTGGTGACCTCATTTACTTCCCCAATACTTGTGAAGAGAGGACTAGCAATATGCTTCTCTTCCATCATGTAGCAGATACTGGGTGTCATAGACTGCACGCACATCCACATCAAAGCACCACCCGGTGAACAGGGTAGGGTCGACATAAACAACAAGGGCTTCCCCTCCATCAACTGCCAGGTCATGTGCAATGCCCAGGACATTATCATGAATGTGTGTGCTGGCAGCCCTGGAAGTTATCACAACTCCCACATCTGGCATTTATCACAGCTGTACCAGGCATTTGCCAGTGTGGGCATCCCATATGGCCATCTGATGGGAGACGCTGGCTATGCACTAGAGCCATAGATGATGACACCCATTAGAAATGCACATACACACACACATGAACACCATAATGAGACACACACATAAACCAGGATCATTATAGAACATGTGTTTGGGATGCTCAAGTTATGGTTCCACTGCCTTGACATATCTGGTGGAGCCTTGCAGTACTCTCCAGCCACATGTGCACACATGTTCATGGTATATGCCACTCTACACAATATGATCCTGTGGAAACAGCTGCATCAGGAGCAGCATGGGGAAGGGCAATACAGCCCACGACCATTGCCAAAGTCCCAACAGGCACAGAGGGTCTCACAGGAAGAGGCCCCTGAGCCTGCTCCTATAGGCAGAAGGAGGCATGCCCAGTATGCTCATGCCTTGGCAAAGAGGCAATGCATAGCACACACACTGACACTGTAGGGACCCCATGGACGAACACCTCTCTCTGACTCGCACACACAGTAAAATGGATGACACACACATCACATTACCTGCAACCTACCAGGTATAGGCAGTGTACTGTGTGCATCCCACATAGGCAGCTCTCAAGCACTGTTCTCACAACTGCAGCAAGCACAATGTAAGTCAGTCCTCTTAACAATAAATGAATGGAATAGTATGTTCTGCTAGCATACCTAAGGTAATGTTGCAAGCATGCAAGGGAAGGGGGTGGCCTACTGGGATAGCAGCACACAACTGACAGCTATGTGGGGCACCAGGAAATGTCTGGCCAAAACTGGCCTCCAGGCACTATGCAGTATTACCCATGGTGACAAATTCCACTGCAGTATAGGTGTGGGGAAAACTAACTGGGGGCTCATAGGTCACAGGCATGCATGTCAGGGTGCTAGTCCCATAACCACCACTCACACCCACACAGCAAGTCAGCTGTAGAAAACCACAGATAAATGTCTGGTAAAGGCACATAAATGTCGACAATGTTAAATTAACCCCTACAAACTCACACAGTGATAGCACAGCAGGACCTGCAGTTGCAGTAAGGCTATGAAGGGTAAGAAGTCTGAAACTCAAATATATGCCAGTACAATCTGACATGGGCTCTTTACTGATATGCCTCCAGTTCCCAAGACAAGGCACACTAGTATGGTAAATGGAACCAAAACATAAATTTATTTTTATTTATTTATTTTACATTTCATGACCAGGAAAGTCTGACTGGATGCAGGTCCATTTTCAGTGGAGGTCCGGGGAGAAAAGCTCCACATAAAAAAAAAAAAAAAAACAAACAAACAAAAGTGACAATACATTTACATACTATTACACATATAGAAACATATTTAACTTTTTTACATAGGTGAATAGAACAAATATCTTCAGAATAAACATTGTTTAGAAGAATAAGTGATTTAAAAACCTTGTTTGGTAAGAGATAAGTAGTTAATAGATAAGAGGAGAAGGTTCTGCAGAATCATTGCAGTATTGAAAGGAAAGTGAGTTAATCTGGGGGGGTCACATGGGCACAGCCAATTGGTAGAGTACTGGGTGTTGAGTAGTTTCTTGAATAGTGAAACAGAGCTGGTAGAACTTATGTTCTTTGGGGGTAAGTTCCAGATCTTAGCTATTGTACAGCCAAGGAGAGCTTTGCCTGCTTCATTCTTATGTTTAATGACAGTTATGAGAGTTTGGTCTGTAGATCTTAAGGTAAGGGTGGTAGTGAAGTCTGTATTGTATTTTCTAATGCTGGAATTTTGTTAGGGTGGTAGTACAGTTAGTGGGCTGTGAAGAGTTGTGTAGTAAGTAGCAGTTGGGGCAACTCAAGCCAGTTGAGCTGTTTAAAGGAAAGACAGTGATGGGATCTATTTGAGGCACCAGCGACAAATGTAGCAATCTTGTTGCAGTAAGATGCCATTTTGTTTTGTTCGCTCTGGCGAAGATTAATCAGG
Organism: Protopterus annectens; assembly: GCF_019279795.1. Lineage (NCBI taxonomy): Eukaryota > Metazoa > Chordata > Ceratodontiformes > Protopteridae > Protopterus > Protopterus annectens. Next base: position 1,238,376,013 of record NC_056745.1, read on the forward strand.
ACTGGGGAGGTGTACAGTAGGGTGGATAACAGGTGAGTTCTTGCGACAGCAGCTTTGGTATAGTTGGTCATGAATTGCCTGTTCCTATACAGGAGACCCAGTTTTTTGTTTAGTTTTTTGATTGTTTGTGCTATGTGTATGTCAAATTTGAGACTGTTGTCAATTACTACTCCTAGGAGTTTAGTGTGTGTGTTGTTTGGGTGATAGTGGTGTTATACCTGGAGTTTATGATGAAGTCAATATTTGTTGCAGAGGATCTACCAGGACAGAAGAGAATAAGTTTTTTTTTAGGGTTGAGTAGAAGCTTAATGCTGGAAAACCATGCTTTGGCCAGAGTAAAGTTATTCTGTGTTATTGTTTTAATTTTCTTTAGGTTGGGGTGGCACATATGATGGTAGTATCATCTGCATATTGTACTATAGAGGCAGAAGGACAGCAGACTGCTATCTGATTTGTATATATAGAAAATAGTAGAGGCCCAAGTATTGATCCTTGTGGAAATCCTATAGTTACAGGTAGAAGGGGGGATAGTTGGTCCTGTCAAAGCACTGCTTGTTGATGGCCAGATAGATAGTTATTGAACCATGATATGGTGATGGAGTTTATGTTAAGGGTAGATAGCGTGTTGAGTAGTATGCTGTGGTTGACCATATCGAAGGTTTTAGATAAGTCTATGAATACAGAAGATACAAAAAGACTGTTGTTTCTGTGGGTACTAACTATATTGGTATAAGAGAGTAGGGCTGTTGTGGTACTATGGGAAGACCGAAAACCATGTTGGGATGTTGATATAAGGCTATTTTTTAGGAGGTATTGCATTAGCTGTGAATGTACTACTCTTTCTAAAATTTTTTTATAAAGGTGATAAGATTACAATTGGCCAGTAGTTGGTCAGCTCAAGGGAGTTATCTCCTTTGTGGAGTGGAATAATATGATATATTTCCCACAGGTTAGGTATTTTACATTCAGATATGGATCTGTTTATGAGGATAGATACAGAGTACGATATGGTTTCAGCTGTTAGTTGAAGGAAGTCAGCTGGAAGTTTTTCAGCAGATAGTGTGATAGGTTTTCATTTTTTGAGTTTAGAAATAAGTTGAGTGGGTGCTGGAGATAAGGAGAAGCTAGAGGGAGTCTGTTTTGTAGTAGGGGTAGTTGGGGATTGGAAAAAAGATGGTGCTGGTGGAGCTATTTAGGGTGGTAGAAAGGGTTTGTACTGTTTCAGTAAAGAATTTGTTGAATTGTGTGGAGGTGTCCTCATTGTTGGTTGGTAATATAGGTTTGGGAGTGCCGGTTTTACCTGGGTACAGTAATTTGTTTATTGAGGCTCAGAATTTCTGAGGGTTATTAGTGTGTCTTTCTTGTAAGGTTTTGTAATATTTGGCTTCATCAAGTTTAATTAGTTGTTTGGTCTTATTACAGAGTGCAGAGTAGTTTTGTTTTGTGGTAGTGGTTCTAAGTTTATGATATTGAGCCCAGGATCTGTCTCTATCTTGCATTAAGGCTTTACTCTATTTTGCTAACCATGGGGCATAGTTTGTTTTAAGTCTGATAGTTTGGGCTGGTGCATGATGGCTCAGAACATTGAGAAAGGTGGAGTTAAAGTAATGAAATGCTTCATCAAGGGGTAGTTGTTTTTGGGGGGACCAATTACAGTTTTTAGTTCGTTGTTTAGGTCCTTAGCTTTGACTTTTTTTTTTGTTATGAACTATTCTAAGGGTGGATTAGTTGCAATGGTGGGATTAATTCCTAATAAGATATGTTGGTTGGTGGTCACTCAAGCTATCTGGTAGGCAGCCTGATTGGTGTGTGAAGGAGGGGCCAGACAGAAGCGTCCAGTCTAAGATGGAATGACAATTAGATTTTTTGTCTATTCTAGTGGGGGTGTCTATGATTTGTGCAAACCCATGAAGATTAATATGGGTAGAGGGGTTGTATTTGGTACAGTCGGACCAGTCAATGTTAAAATCTCCTAGGATTATGGTCTCATGTGGGTGGAGATAGCCATCCATTATAAAAGGTTCTCCATAGTGGCAATGTTGTTTCCTTTTGGGATGTAGACACCTGCTACAACTATATGTTCATTAGAATTTTATTTTTAATTTAGCAATAATCAGTTCAGTATCATTAACATCTTGGGGGTTGTAGTTAACTTGTTCCAATGTGAGATGAGTCTGATACATTATGGCTACACCTCCTTCATTTTTTCCTGTACTGTTCTTCCATATGATGTTATAGCCAGGGGGTGTCATTTCATTATTGTGATGTTCTGGTTTAAGCCAGGTTTCTGTTAGTATGGCTAAATCAGGTTTATTAAAGGCAAAAAGGGCATGGAGGTCATGAACTTTGCTAAGTATACTTCTAACATTGATGTTTAAGAATAGAAGAGAGGCATTAGTCCTATTCTTGAAAATATTTGGTTGGTTAAGGTATGGATGGGGAGAACACATGGTTCCTGGGTTAGGATGTATATCACCACAGCAAGTGAGTTTTGGGGTTAGAATTAAGTAGAGCTTAAGTAGTTCTTGTAGTATTTTATTTTGTTTTAGGGAAAAGTATGGGTTAACTTTGTTAACTGTTTTATTATTTATGTAAGAATATCAAAGGGTTGGGGTAAGATCATGTGGAGATAGTGGGAAATGCTGAAGTTTTAGTGAATGGGCTATAGTGTTGGTTTGCCACTGAGTTGGGCTGGTGAGACTAAGTTGTGTGTGGTAGGATGTGAGTATGGAAAATAAAAGAAGGACAAGAATAGTTACTATGTAGAGTGTTACTTTTAGATGTAGGAAGGACATTGTGCTTTTTTGTTATTCCTATTTTATGTTACTTTTAGCGATAGGGAGGGAGGGATGTGTTAGACCTAAGACATAAGTGCAGTTAGAAGGAGATTGAGATAAGGGTGTGTCTTAGTATATTTGAGTGGGAAATTATTGGTGTGACCTGATTGGTAGAATGGGTGTGTTGGCTAGAGTGGGAGGGGTTTAGCAGGTATAAGTTTAGCTGCAGTGGAGGTGGGTGGGAATGGGGGTAGGGTAGGGGAGCAGAGTGAGCTTGCAGGGTGAACGGAACAGGAAGAGCTGAGCCAAGGAGATAGAGGGCAAGGTAAGGAAAAAACAATCAGTCAATGTGAAGAAAATGAGACAGTGATAGGCATAAGATAAGGGTAGAGAAGTAAATTTGGTTAGAGAAAAGTGTAGAAAAACATTCTGAAAATGACTTAGAGTAAGGTATGTTGTGAGCCACTGAAGGCTTAACTATGCGATATTATATGTGATGGATAACAGCTAGATAGAATTTTGATTTTGCAATTATAGCATAAAAACCAGGTTAAACTAGGGTGAACAAGGAAGATTTCAATGAAAAATATATATTTTTAAAGCAAATATCAGCACAGTCTGTGCAAATGTGTACAGTTGACAGGTGTGCCCTCCCATATACCCACACAAATGCTGTAACATATATGTTTGCATGGAAATAGCAGCATAGCACACATTGGTAGGGCTGTACCTATACACATGAAAACATGTTGCCTGTCCACAATATGCAGGAGTCAATGAGCTATGTGTATGTGTCATTAATACTGTCGAGATCTGGCCATCACATTTTCCTGGCAGTCGTCTTGTACTGCCCTAGGTACAGTGCTGCCTTTGACAGGGCCGTGTGCAGAAAACTGCAGTGCCAACTGTCATGAATGTCAGTAACACCCACTGCTCTGCCACTGACATACCTAGAAGTCACAGTGCTATGTTTAATATACTACACATATTAGTGAAATCCTGAAGGATGTGTAGCAGAGGTGCCAAGGCTTTTGTGAATATACGTGCTTTGTAGTACTGTTGCCAATGGTCATTCTGAATAATCCTTTTTCTTACATTTGCTTTTACAAATAATGGACATACCTGCACAGTTGAGTGCACTCTGTAGCCACACCCATAACTTCCAACCTCTGACAGCAAGATGTCTGGACAAGGGCAGAAATAAAAGTAGAACAAAGGCACAATGATAGGCATGTGTTGTAAATATTGCCCTTACATATTGAGAAAGTTGGTAGGGTGAGGGGTTTGCAGTAGCAGGAATGGTCTGAAGTTTATGTAATCTGAAACTGTAATGTTTGTATTATTTTGTAACATCACACTTCAATTATATGTAACTAACTTGCCATAAAAACACAAGTTTACATAGAAAGGATGAAACCTCTAGGCAAACACCTGGACATCCTGCCAAAAAATGTACAGGTCAGAGGTATGGACACACAAGCATATGACATGTCAGGTTAGAAAGATACCACACAAGCAGGAGATCCCCAGCCAGTATATCACCAGGTTGCTGGACTGTTTACACAGCGGTGTGTCATTACTACACTGGCTGCAGCCACACCTCACAAATGGCCTTGTTGGGCAAGGATTTACATAGCTGCCCTCATAATATTGGTTTATGGATCATACAACTAGTATTCCTCTGGTAAAGTACTGTAATGATCTGAGGATGTCTGACACTAGGTAATGACACAATACATTGCAGTTTCAGACTACAGATATGTCAGAAAATGTTTGCTAAACAAAACAAGTATGCTGAGGAAAGTTCTGTGTACTCCTGACAGCACACAAAACCCTAGACTGGAGTACACCTATCTCTGGAATGGAGTCCAACCCTAACTACAGAATGTCACACTGACATGCTCCTACATTTAGAGAATCACAGGACATGTTGGACCCCACATCAGAATATATGACTGTATTTTGTGTGTGTGTGTGTGTGTGTGTGTGTGTGTGTGTGTGTGTGTGTGTGTGTGTGTGTGTGTGTATATATATATATATATATATATATATATATATATATATATAGTTCTAATCTCAATACTGGCATCTGTGTGTGTGTGTGTGTGTGTGTGTGTGTGTGTGTGTGTGTGTGTGTGTGTGTGTGTGTGTGTGTGTGTGTGTGTGTGTGTGTGAGACAGTTGTGTAAGTAAGAGTGAGGTAGTGTGTGTTTGCCTTTACGCAGGTGAAATAGTTTTAGGCCATTCCCTCCCACAAACTCTTCTCACTGCTCCACTTTATCATTCCTGTGGATGTCATTCTCCTTATTGGCACCTTTGAACAGTTGTCAGCCCTGTAAGCTCCATAGCATGTGTGATAACTGTGTAACACTATAATACAAATCCCTAGCTAGGCAGGCATTCTAATCTCACTTCTAGCAAATGAGTGTGTATATATGTTTGTACAAAGAAGTATTTTAATACGTTTCCCACCCATTGCCCTTTTTTATCAGTCCTGTTGATGTCATTCCCCTTATCAACACCTTTGGCCAATTGTCAGTCCAATGAGCTCTGTAGTGTGTGTGTGATGACTGCATAACACTATAGTACAAATCACTAGCTAGACTGGTGTTCTAATCTAAGATTTGGCAAATGATTCTGTGTGTGTATGTTTGTAAGAAGTATTTTGATAAGTCTCCCACCCACTGCCCTACGTTATCAGTCCTGCTGATGTCATTCCCCTTATCAGCACCTTTGGCCAGTTGTTAGCTCAATAAGGTCTGTAACATGTGTGATAACTGTGTAGCACAATAGTATAAATCACTAGCTAGATAGAAGTTCTAATCTCAGACCTGGCAAATGAGTGTGTGTATGTTTGCAAGAAGAAGTACTTTGATAAGTCTCCCAATCACTGCCCTACTTTATCAGTCCTGCTCATGTCATTCCACTTATCAGCACCTTTGGCCAGTTGTCAGTCCAGTAAGCTCTTTAGTGTGTGTGATAACTGTGTAACACTGTAATACAAATTACTATACAGTCAGGGGTTCTACTCTGATCTGGTAAATGTGTGTGTGGGTGTGTATGCTGGTAGGAAAAATTATTTTGGTAAGTTACCCACCCACTGGCCTACTTTATCAGTCATGCCGATGTCAATCCCCTTATAGGTTCAAAGTTGTGTACTAGGCTAATGGCCCTGTAGTCATTACAAGCCTATCCCACAGAAGTGCCCTGCCATTGTGCCACCCCAAATTTTTTCCTGCTACCCACATCAAGTAGAGCCACTAGAGTGATCCCTGGGGTGAATTTTCTTTTACCCATCCACTCATCAGGATCTCTGTGGAACAGGGTCACCTAGGTGCTTTGCTTGACATGTATGGGAAGGCTATTAAAGGGCATGTGCAGTCTCTGGGTGAGGAACCTGTCCCTCCAACATGTTGTGTTGGTTGTGGTAATGAGGTTGAGGTCCCTGCAGTGTATGGTGCTGAGAGATTGGGATGGCTTTGCAAGCCAAGCAGAGATTGCCTCTAAGTAGGTGATATGAGACAGAGAATAGCTGGAGACTTTTGAGTCTGTCTGTGTAGGATATGTGTTTAATGCCTAGGATCCTCATTGTAAGGTACTTCTGTGGCCTCTCCAGCTGTTGCAGGTGTCTAGTGAGGGACATGCCAAATGGGACATTATATTTGATTGGTTTAATGAGGGAAGAGTACACAGAGATGATGAACTATTTCTGGATGCAAAACCCTTGGTAATGAGATGTGCCACATAAAATGATTTCCTGACCACAGTGGCAATGTGGTGGTTAAAGGAGATGTTGCTGTCAACCTCTGTCCCCAGATCTCTTATAACACCTACAGTGTTCAGTGAGCTCCCATCAACGTGGTACTTAGCTGGACCTGGGATTTTACCAAAGGGGGTGATGATGCACTTTGTGGTGTTAAGCTTCAGGCCATGGTTTCTACACCAGTCAGTGGTCTCAGTGAGGCCTTTCTGTAGGATGTCTGCATCACTTGTGGAGTCAATGATGGTTCCCAGCTTGCAGTCATCTGTTAACTTGGTCAGCTAAAGTTCATTTGTGTTGGCCTGGACTCACTAATTTCACACTATGTGTTCTATCTGTGAGGCAATTTGCAATGCCCCTTAGTGATATAGGGGTCGATGCATAGTTTGGTGGGTTCATCCATGATTCCTGACTGAGGAATTGTATCAAGAGCCTTGGCCAGAATAATGTAGGCTGTATGCAATGCCTTTATGTCATACACAGCCCTGGTGATAGACTCAAAGAAGGCAACCAGGTCGGGCAGGCATGATCTCCCTTTCAGAAAGCCAAACTGTGTGCCATCCAGAGTTAGGAGATTACCTATATGTTTGCCAATCACGTCACTAATTATACGCTCCATAGCTGTACATCTCAGACTCGTCAGGCTATTTCAAATACAATTCCCAGGGTCTGTAGTTGGCACACCTTTATGGAGAGGGGTGACTGTAGCAGTGCACCATTTGGGAGGGACAAAGCCTAAGGTGAGGCTGTGACTAAACAGGGCACACAGATGTGGTGCTAGGTATCTTTGTAGTTCATATAGAACATAGCCAGGTATAATTTGGAGCCCCATGTAAGCTGTAGTCTTGCCCTTGGACAATGCAGGTGTAACCTGGGTGTCAGTAATCCTGGGTGCCTGGCATTCTGATTGCTCCCATATGGAGGAGAGAGAGGTAAAGCTGGCACTGAATGTGTTGGCAAGAATGTTGGCAATATATGTTGGCTCACTATAGGAGGTAGCATTGTACAGTAACTCAGAGCACTTCTGGGTATTGGAGTGGAGGTTCTTGATATAACTATCAAATGATTTGTGATTGTTGTCAGTGTCTGCTGCAATTCTGCCATCCATCATAGGCAGCTTTACATGATTTCACAAGGGATCTCAAGTTGTTGTTGAGTCTAATGAGGGAATTTTACCACTCTTGGGACTCTACCTTTTTCTGCAACAGTTTCTTCCTTCTGTTGTACAGGTTATGAATGGCAGGGGGAACATCAGATTGGCCTCCAGTGTTTGAAGGAGAGTGTCATGGTTCTTTTGGGTTTGGCTAGTTCCATGCATTGATGTACATGTTTGTACAGTGCATTTGTGTATGATTTGGAAGTCATGCAGGTATTTTCCTTTGGCATGGGTGCTGTGAAGTTAGCCACCTTTTTTCTTATAAGTCCAAAGTCAGCATTGGAGAAGTTTTTCAAGGTGGTTACCTTTGCGGGGAGTTTGGGTGAGATCTGGATTTCCATGGTGATTACTCTATGTTGGATCTGACCAGATAGAGATTTATTACTGTTATTAAGCAATGGTCCCATATATAAGTAATCAACACAGGTTAAGGATGTTGCTCCCTTTACTGGGTGTCAGAATGAGCTGGCCCAGGGCATTGGAAGTGATGTATTCCAGGAATCATTGGGCCAGTGTATTGGTGCTTGAGTATCTTACCCAGTTAATTGAGGGGTAGTTGAACTCTCCTAGTATGAGAGTGTTGGGTTGGATCTTCATAGATTCCAGGGTGTTGAGGAATGTGGATTGAGAGTCTAGGAACATGGATGTGGACTTATAGCAGGCTATGACCTGGATTGCACTATTACCAATTGTCAGTTGTACCTGAAGTATCTCAGATGCATTATGCTGGGATACTACTCTGGATGTGTACATATCCATTGTTAATATGGAGACACCACTACTTTGTAGCTGTGGTCCATGTTTTAGGGCTGACAGGTGTGGAATGAGTTATAGTCTGGTAGTGCAGGGGTGCTATCTGCTGCAGTAAACCAGGTCTCCCTTACAGCACAAATGTCACTGCTCTCCATTTTGAGGAGTGCTTAGTTTGGCTCCATCTCAAGATGTAGATGTCTAGTGTTGAGCAGCATGACCCTCAGATTGCATATATGTATAGCTGTTACGGTGATAATTTGATATGGAACACTGACTAAAAAGGCACTATAAGGGTGGCAAGACACTTAGCCAGTACCTGGAAACCCAAGGGTGACAGATGCAGGCTACCTCCAGCAAGCCATCGCAGTCTGTCATCATGTCATCCTAAGCAGACAGATACTGTTGAAGTCAATCATTTGTTGTTTGCACTGCAGTATCATTCTGGGTGACAGTAGTATACTGCTCAAGGCTACTGTCATACCTTCCTGGCCCACATAATTTGAGAGCTCCACCATGTCTCTTTTCATATAGTCCATGGGGATGCATCTCAGGTCATTCACACACACATGGACAATGACAGAGTGATACTTGTAGTTGTTGTGGAGTGACCTGACTGGGTGTGTTATGTTTTGGATTCTGGGACCTGATGGACAGCTGACTGTTACCTCCTCCATGTTCAATCTAATGAGTGGGACATCTGTGTGCCTTACTATTGAGCCACCTATGATTACTGGATCAGGCAAGGTGGTTAGCCTTTGGGGCTTAGGTTGAGGGGCACACTACCTAGGTAAACAATGTGCCCTGTGGTTTGTGCTGTGTTGTGGTGGTTGAGTGGGTGTCTGTCTTGGTGATCTTTGCTGTTCGGGTAAATGTCTATTGAGTGCCTCTGTGAAGGTGGGTGTCTGGTTATTGTTTGTATGTCAGAGCTGTAATAGTGGGTGTTCTGAAGGAATATGTGTTCCATGTGGTGTGTTGCAGATGTTGACCCTTCTCCTCTTGACCAGCTATTCCAGTATTTGCTGGAGAGTGCATATCTTCCAGTTCGGTGATATAGGGGTATCTCTCACAAGTCTGAGTGTTGGGAGTTTAATGAAGAGGGTTGTCTGTGAACATGAGGCATTTGCAACAGTGCCTCAAAATGCCCACATGTACCAGGTTAATGGGCAAAAGCACAGAGAACTGCACTTTAATCATACCAGGAGGGGTGGCCATAACTACTAAGTACTGGAGTTAACTCTGTTAGGAATGACTACTGCTGATGGCTGTCAGGTGTGCTAGAATAATTGTTAAAAAACCTGTTGAAGTGCAAAGCAATTAGGCTATTTGAAGTGCAAGAAAAAGAACTAGTAAGATCTAAGGGGAAAAGAGAAGGCAGACTTTCTGGCACCTGAAACAGTCTACCTCAGCTGTGCAGTTGTCAGCATCTTTTGCCAATTGTCAGCCCAGTAAGCTCTGTAGTGAGATAACTATGTAATACTATAGTAGAGAAAACTAGATAGGCAGGGGTTCTAATCTCAATAATGGCAAGGTGTGTGTGTGTGTGTGTGTGTGTGTGTGTGTGTGTGTGTGTGTGTGTGTGTGTGTGTGTGTGTGTGTGTGTGTGAATCATATATTGTGTGTTATACCATTTTGAGTTGTGTACCACCCTGTAAACTTCCCATCACCCTTCTTTACTAGCCCTGCAATTGTCATTCACCTCAGGACTACCTTGGGATGAAGTGAAATCATGTAAGCTCCATTGCACATCTTTTAACTGCATAAAACTATAGTAAAAATAACTAGATAAGTAGGGTTCTACTGTCAATACTGGGAACGGTTTGTGTGTGTGGCTTTGGGTGAAAACCATATTCTGTTTGGCTGATATTATTTTGATTTGTGTAACACCCACGCCTGTTTACCACCTCGCAATGACATTACTTTATATAGTATGGTAACAGTATCTGCTTCACATGCAGCATGTTAAACCATTGTGCACGCCATACCAATCCTCTGTACAGATGTCTATGGAATATCCAGATGTTTACAACCTATATGTGGTCTGTGTCCCTTAACAATGCTCATGTATGTGATATTGTTGCCAAATCTGCCACAGTGAGTGTAGTGACACACATGCCAGCATCAAGCATCATACCTGACTAAAACATCATCCTGATACAATGTTTGCTACACTATCACTTGTCCAGGCTTGTATGAGCAATATATGACTCCAGATCCTATTTCTGGTGGGTTATCTCACCATCCACGAAGGCATTCAGAAAACTACATGTTGTAAGTGGTAGTGTGTTATGTCCCATGCATATAATCAATGTGGGGCATGTCATGTATATGTAGTGGTACAGTACATCAAGGTGGAAATGTAGGTTTACTATGTGTTTATGTTACTGTGTGTGCATCCCCTGTATCAGTCCTTATTGTGTTTATGCAAAGGATATGCCATTTTGTCTCTCTGTTACACCTGGTGAACTCAGGAATACATACCACAAACCTATCATACACAGTATCATGCATGCCCTCATCAACTGCATCAGGGTTGAGTGTATGGGAAAGAAATGGCAGAGCCAACAGGTATTGACAGCTGAATCTGTTGCAGTTAATGTAATGGCTACACTTGTGAAGGACCTCCTGACAGTACTGCAGTAACCTGTTTTGTATATATGAGCCTGAGGTACTATACAACACTGAGCTGACATGTCTGAAGGCTACCTGTCTGTGAGAAGGGGTATGTATGCAAGGTCACACTGTCTGACAACAGTGTCCATCACACACTGTTGCATGCATACACACCTGATACATGTACATATTAAGCTGTACCTTGCCTATGATATGGTCAGTGTATTCTCACTCTGCCATACTCCCTCTTGGGAATGTCTGCAGGGCCACAGCCTGCAGACACACAGACACCTGAAACACAAACAGAATGCAGCATGTCAGGCTACATTCAGTTAGTGGTACTAACAGCAATAATGCATCCTGGCTAATAAGGTACATACTATGTCTAAGGTTACCAGAAAATACCTTCTAAGAGGTAAAAACCCCTTCTCTATATCATACCATTGCTTAAGTTTCTGAACAAAATCAATAGTGTCGTTAAAATTTTGTCTTTTATTAAGCTTCACATACATCATGGATGTTTTTTTTGGTACATATGACCTTGAATTGTTTAATGTCAGGCAAACGTACAATTTCCAACCAACATTTTCTATCATTAAAATTTCAATATTTAAAAATCAATCACTAGTTTTCAAATTCAGTGGGATCATGATCCCCGGTCACCTTAGAGTAAATTGACAGCCTTGAACCTTGTAGAATGAATTGCAGTAGACAATTTTAAGTTAACTCTCTATGTCTCTTTTTCAAATCCGTCAATGCGAGCCTAAGTAAAGGGCTGTGCATTTTCTTTTATTCATTCTGTGTTGTTGCTTCATTCCCTGTACTAATGCTAATAAAGTAAAACAAGTTCGCGTTTTCTTACTATTGGTTGATCAGGCTAAAGCTTGTTGTAAAAAAGTTTTTTTTCTTTTTGATCTAATGTTTGTTTTTTTAGATGTCCCAGCATGTGCATTCCCATTAAATTGGTTAGCATGCCTCTTACCCAACATGAGCTGAGAGATTAAAAGCGCTTGTTAGAAAAGTTGATTTTAGTCTGCCAGGACCGCTCTTTCCGTCTGTCTGAGTATGTTGATTCCCATTAGTAACATCCTGACTGAATAATTTGATAATTACAGAGGGCAAAAATTGAAGAGAGTTGGCGCCATACTGCATGATGCGACAATTTTACGACATTATTATTATGGGTCTGTGTTGTATTCTTTCCTGTGTCATCCTGAATTAATTAGCTACTCTAATCGATGGATTTTCAAGAGGTTGTTAGATTAGACTGTGTTTAATAAATTGTTGTTTAATAATACATGTTGGTAACGCCAGGCCTGAATTTCTTGTATATTCCATTTAATGTTGGTGAGCCGTGTGGTTGAACTTTGATGTATGATGTTGACAAAAAAATGTACATTTAAAGCATAAAACATATTTAATAACTGAAAATGTATAAACTTCTACGATGAGTTAACTTGCGATAATGAGAAACACATATAGAGAGTTAAAATCATCAGAAAAGCTGATTAAGGACAAGCTTGTATACCAAAAACATCATGATGAAATCTGTTCAGCTTTCTGAGCTAATTATCTATGAAATTGCATTCAAGGAGAAATTACCCTTTCAAGCTTAAGCGGTAAAGGCCATGAGATAATATTTATATGTTATATTAATCAAAGGTGACATAAACTTAGAACTAAGATTTATTTAATTACTTGACTGCAATCACCGCCCAATCACCCCACAGCTATATGGTGATCCATGCGACCAATCCCACCTCTCACTGACCCAAGTCCAGAGGCCAATTGTTGAGTGTGCGGTGCCGGACAGAGCCGCTTTCTTTCAGCGCTCATATGGTAACCACTATCTTGAGTTGTTATGTGATTCTATCTGTGATTGATTGATTTTGTTCAGAAACTTTGCTTATGATATATGAGGCGTTTTTTACCTCTTATTCTTAGGAGTATTTGACAACTTTTCTTAAACTCAATTATTCAGTCATTCCAAATTCCAACAGATATTGGCCTAATAAGGTACATACACCTGTATGTGTACCCATCACAAATGCAAGCAGACAGCACCTTGCATAATATTACATAGCTATACTGTACTACATTCACCCTGTGAATCAGAACCATATTAGCATGCCCCTGCATCGATGGTATGGTTGACAGGGATGTGGCACAGGTATCATCATTTGCACAGGGTGTGGTGTTGGGTTTGCCAGTGGCCTAGGCTGGACCATGTGGTTGACATCATGTGTGTGTGTGTTTGGAGGGGGTATCCAACAGATGGGCAGAGGTGCAGTGTATTTTCTGGCGGTGACCTGCCTGTGATACAGATGTGTGTGTGCATGTATGCACACAGTCACACCATGTGGCTGCCCTACACAGGGATACATTGGACAGCTGTAGACCGTACATGGCAGGATGTTCATTTCACCATCTCCAGCCATGGACTTAGGAACTTGTCTTGTCAGGGTTATCACTGACACCACCAGGATCAAGCCCAGATGCAGTACTGCTTCCTGATGATGACTGCTGTCTGCTGGATCCATGCCCCTGATGGGACAAGACAGGATCCCATGCCCATGGCCTACTTTGGTGTGATGTGGACAGCAACCCCCCCTTCAGTAGTGCTGGTGTCACTGCCACTACAGGAATGTGAAGGCATATGGCCCTGTAGAATCTCAGCTGTTGTTCTTGCTGACCTACATCCATGTGGCCGATGCCCATCTCCCACCACACGCTGTAGCAAAGACATGCCCGTGGTCAAGGATTGTCAAGGTCTCACTCCACTGTCTATTTGTGACCTCAGTATTTTGATGTGTGGCCTCAACAAGGTCATGAATATCACCATGTAAATCAGGAAGAGTTGCAACCACCACCCTGAGTATTTGACTGGTGTGGCATTCACTACATGCCTGTGCATCCATTGCAGCCAAAAACATGGATCTGGTAACTCCTGCTGTGGCACTTGCGACAGTGGATTGATGAGCAATGGTCCTCCTGTGAGCACCCCTGTCCATCCACCTGTGTGGGACCTCGCATGCACTCTGTCTATGGCCAGTGGCTACACTCACACCTTCCATAGTCAACACACTAGCCTGTTCAATGCCACCACTTGCCAACTGTCCATCATCTGTTGCCACTGGTGATGGGGTATGTGTGGGCATTGTCACTGTGTGCAAGAATGGTGCGGACAAGAGTGGGATGCCAACCAATGGCACAGATTCAGCTCCTGACAACCACACCTGTACCTCACTATTCCTATCATAATTTTCAGTGTCTGCAGAGATGATGACATCAGTTTTCAAATGAGAGAGACCCCAAACCCATCGCCACCTGTGAGGGACAGACAATATATGTACATTAATACCTTACTTTGAGGTTGGCTGATATACGTACGCAGACATGAGCATGCAAGCACACACACACACACACACACACACACACACACACACACACACACACACACACACACACACATACTCACTTACAAGTGAGGTATCACAAATCTGTTACACAGACCAAACATTACCCAAATTGTGACATGCATGACACAGGGCTCTCAACTTCATGCTTTGCAGCCAATTTTACTACATGTAACTAACAATATAGAGTTCTGGGATATGTGATTAGTGTTAGTAGGTGATGGCCCTTCCCCAGCACAGACTGTACCTATGTACACATAATTGTTGTTCACCTGTATAGCACAGTGGAAAGTACTACCAAACATACATCACAACTGTACAGATCCACACAGGATTCGCAAATGTCTGGCTCATATGTTTGCTCTGTTTCTCATAACCCCTGTGTTTCTATAATACATAACTGGGATGATCTGACACGTGACATCACTGATTAATAACATACATTTGAGTGTCAGACCTCCAAACCAGCAGTAAATGTATGGTCACACAATTTCTGTTACACCACCAACCTTCTAAGCTTATAGTGGATATGACAAGTGTACACAACCATGTTAATATGCCATGTTCTTCTAATATATGAGATGACACCGCAATAATGCATTCAAATATGTTACCCAGTTTTAATGTGACATATGACCTGTACTATCCAATTGATAAACAAATGTGTTATATGTAAAATATAATGACTGCAATATGTACAATATGGTGGTTGCATAAGTGTGCACACCCTTAAAATGGTACTTTGTTGAAGCACATTGTAAGTGACTTACAACATTCACTGTTCTTGTGAAGGTGTCTATCAGCATGGCACATCTTGACTTGGAATTATTTGGCCACTCCATAACCATGAGTGTGTTCAGGTGGAGCCTTTCTTAGATAGCTTTGGATGTATGCTTTGGACCTTTGTCATGTTGAAGGCTGACACCAATCCCCATCCTCAGCATTCTTACAGATGTCTGATGGATTTGAGCCAGATGTGGGTATTATTTGGAACTGTTCAGAATTCCCATCACCATGACTGCAGGCCCAGTTCTGGCTTTGGAACTGCATCCCCACAGCAGGCCACTGCCACCAGTGTGATTCACCATGGGGATGTTGGTGTTCAGGTTAAGAGGGGTGTTGCTTGTGCACCACACATACCTTTTGGCATTGTAGCTGTGAGGTCGATCCATAGTCTCATTGTACCATAACACATTTTCACACATGCCTTTGGGAGACTTGATGTGCTGTATTGCAAATTGCATTCACCTCTGGATGTTTTTTGGTGTGGGGAAATGCTTCCATCTTCTGACCATACCTCATAAGCCAGAAGTCTGCAGAATATGGGAGAGTGTTCTCACATGTAGTACACAACACCAGTACTTGCAAGAGATTCCTGCAACTCCCTCAGTGTTGCTGTATGTCTCCTGGCAGCCTCCTGGACCAGGTTTTACCATGTCTTTTCATCATTTTTGGAGGGACATCAGGTTCTTTTCAACACCACTGTTGTCCCAATCTACCTTTTGACAACTGTCTCCAGTGTGTTCCATGGTGTGTGCAATGCTGTGGTAATGTTGTCGTACCCTACTCTTGACTGATATCTTTCAAATATGAGATCCCTTTGCTGCTTTGCAAGCTGTCTGCAAGCCATGGCTATTGCTGTTGCAGGCAACTGAGCAAATGTCATGAATATCCTACTTGGACAGCAGACTGTTATTTGGTGTAACTCAGAATGCCTTTACTTCATGGCAGGTGTGTACCCAAGCAGACTGAATGCTATTAGTAAATCACAAGCTGCTGCAATAAAATATTATTTGAAGGGTGTGCACACATATGCATCCAGCTTATTGTAAGATTTGCATACTCCATATCTGGTGCCCGACAGATTGGTTGATTTTACAAGTGAATTGTTTATGTCATAGGTCGCATTACAGGTTGGAAAAGGTGTGCTACAGGGATGTTACATTCTCTTCAGATAGCCCCCTGTGGTGACCACTGTGATGCAATGCAGTTAATCCCACCACAAGTGAACATGCACATAAAGCAATATGGCTATGAGTGACAATTTTTGCATGGTATATTGCATGGCCTTTACATGCCTGGGGTATTTGCAAACTACAACAGAGCAAATCCATACTCACCAGCTTCAGGCTGCCATGCCACATGCAGACAAGATGGACCTAGGTAGTTGTGGGAGAGAAGTATTATCAGCAGACTCACATGTGGCATTGGTACAGGATGGATGCAGCATGTCTGCACATTTACAGTACAGTCCCTAATACTATACAATTTGCTGTCCTTCAGCATAGATGTGCACTTCTGTGCATTAGAAAAGCCCATCCACAACTGCAATCTGACCTGGCACTTGCACGTAGATACTCTACAAATACAAGTATGCCTGCTATACTAGTCTAGTAATGTCCACTGGGGACTTACCTGCACACTCCTTGTCCATTGTCTGGGTGCCCTCCACCTCCAGCATGTGGTGGGGTCTGTACACTGATGTTGTACTGGGATGGCTGCCCCAAGCTTATCAAGGAGCTCCTCAGTGGGTGTCAGTGGGGGCTGCAAGGCTGGGCCCCCACCTGTGGCTGTGAAGTCCCTAGCCACTGCAGCAGCCCCTTGCCAGGCATGGCATATGAGGTCATTTGCACGATGCCGGAACTATTCATATGTACGTGCGTGCAGGCTGACATCATTTACCCTGTGGACAAGGTCATAAAACAGGCTGGTCCTTTCCCACAGATGTTGCTGACTCAGGCCAAACATTATGGCATGGCTCTGTAGTATGGCTTCTATGATTATATTTGTCTCAGCCACTGAGAAAGTAGACCTTTGCTGATGCGACATTGCACCTGGAAGACATAAGAAGGGAAACACATCACAGGACCTCATACAGTTGACAACAGTATGTACAGAACCTGCAGAGCTATCTGCTTGCATTGCACTGCTGACCCTGATGTGTCATTGAGGGTAAGTTATTTTTATAATCCTCTACTCCTCATTCATGTCTATGTTATGTAGAGGGATGACACTGGCAATATTCCATGCAGATGGGGTTTGGATGGTGCCAAGACTTGGTGTAACTACAGTGTGTAATGGACCTGGGAGCATATGCCTGAGTTCATGTAGGATGTGGACAGGGATGTTATCAGGTCACATGGATACTTACTTTTGTTTTCTTTCAGTAGGCAATATGTACCTGCTCACTGGTGATGAGTGGAGGGGTGTGGGTGCTGTGCATATCCACCTATAATTATGCTGAGCCAGGGGGTGATGTTCATAGGTTCATAGGTTCATAGGTTGATACTAGGCTATCGGCCCTTGGGCCTATACAAGCCTAGCCATAACAATTCCCTGGATATTTCTTCCCACAATATTTACTTCCCTGGATCCCTGTATAGCAGGGTGGCTGATGTGATCCCTGGGGTAAATTTCCTATTTCCCATCCAGTCATCAAGGTTCCTTTTAAAGAGGGCCAAGGAGGCGCTCAGCTTGACATGTATGGACAGTCTGTTCCAGAGTATGGGGAGTCTCTGAGTCAGGAACATATCCCTCCAGCATGTTTTGTCCATTGTGATGAAAAGGTTTAGGTCCCTGGAGTATGTGGCTCTGATGGATTGGGATTTCTTTAAGTGTAGCTTGTCCAACAGCTCTGGATTTGACATGGCCTTGTATGTTAAGCAGATATTGCCTCTCAGTAGACGATATGCAACAGAGTATAGCTGGAGTTTTTTCAGTTGGTTAGCATAGGGCATCTGCTTTAGGCTGTGATTCTTTTAGTGAGGTGTTTCTGTGGCCTTTTCAGTTGTTGCAGATGTCTTGTGAGGTACATACCAAATGTGGCGTTGTACTCTATGATGGGTCTAATGAGGGATGAGTACAGTGGGACAATGACCTCCTTTTTTCTGGATAAAAAGCCCTTAGTGATGAGGTGTGCCACATAGAAGGATTTCCTAACTGTTGTGGTGATGTGGTTATCAAAGTTGAGACCACTGTCCACCTGTTTTCAGTTAGTCTCTTATCACACTTACGGTGTTTAGTGTACTGCCACCTATGTGGTAATTCATGGGTACATGTTTATTCCCAAAGTGGATAACTATACACTTCTTGGGATTGGGCTTGAGCCCATGGCTCTGGCACCAAGCATATGTTTCTGTAAGGCCCTTTTGTAGAATATCCACACCATTTGGGGATTCAATAATGTCTCCCAGTTTGCAGTCATCTGCAAATTTTGTTAGCAAGAGTCCCTTAGTGTTGGCCTGTACTTCAGAGAAGTAGATGTCAAACAAGAGCGGTCCCATGATTGAACCCTGAGGTACTCCACTTGTCACTTCTCTGGAGCTGGATTTGTAGTTGGCTATATTTACACTGTGGGTTCTGTCAGTAAGCCAGTTGGCAACCCATCGAGTGACATTGGGATTTATGCCCAGCTTAGTAAGTTTATCTATGATTCCAAAGTGGGGGATGGTGTTGAAGGCCTTGTCAAGGTCCAGATAGGCTGTGTGGACCGCTTTACCCTCGCCCACAGCTCTGGAGACTGATTTGAAGAAGCCAATCAGGTTCAGGAGACACAATCGGCCCTTCACAAACCCAAACTGGGTGGGGCCCAGTGGTTGAAGGTTGCCAATGTCTTTGCTTATAAGTTCCATGATAATATGTTCCATGGCCTTGCAGATCAGGCTCATCAGACTGATAGGATGGTAGCTCCCAGGATCCAAGGTAGATCCCCCCTTGTGGAGTGGGATAACTGTATTGTGCGCCACTCAGTGGGCACAAAGCCTGAGGTGAGGCTATGATTAAACATGACACTTAGGTGAGGTGCCAGTTCATTTTGTATTTCATATAGTACACAGCCCAGGATGTCATCTGGTCCAATGGATGCTGTATTTTTAGGTTTGGAGAGTGCATTTTTTACCTGTGTGGCCATGATTACCAGAATTTGGCAATCTTTCGGTATTGAGATGGGCCCTTTAGGGAGTGAGAGGGGGTGGTTACCCTAAACCTACCTGCAGCAGGTTGGCTATAACTATGTTGTGTATCTATGTGGTCTGATTGACCACCATTACAGGGTGGGTTGGTTTGTTGCCTCTGAGATTGTAGACATATGTAAAGATGGCCTTGGTGGATATGTCCAATTTGTACTCATAGTTAGCCTTACAGTACTCCACCTGTGCCATTATATGCTTGATCAGACAAAGGCTGACTTGATGCCAAGTTGGTGCCAGCTCCTAATTTGCCCTGTACAGCCAATATAGGGACCAAGTCTGTGGTTTGGTAATTGCTGCTGTCCAGCAAAGGAGATTTCTCTACTTTGGTGGAAGCAGATTTTACAAGTAAGGTATTGCTCAGTCCATACACCTATGTTGGTGTTCATATAGCTGTTTGTAGTAGGCATGGAGACAAAGTCATAACCCAGTTGGACACCTCTCCAATTTCAAGCAGATAATCATGCTTATTGTAGTACCAATGGCTGTGTCAGAGCAATGCAGCATCCAGAAGCTGTAGAAATGTCACTCGGTTAGATGCACAGTAACTAAGATTACACACGTGTACAAAATGTACAGCCTATTTAACTAGCATTGTGAATCCCATGTCTGTTGTTATAATACTAGATACACCTACTTATACTGACATGTGCACAGGTAATACCTGATATAAATTTTGGTTCTATGTGAGTATGGCACACTGTATTCACACTCTTGCTGCCCAGTCATCCCTGTCATCCCATTAGATCAGGACATCTGTTGGACACCACACATACATGAAGGGTAATGGGATAAAATTAGTGACACTGTCTTAATATTGCTGTGACACACTTGAGTCATTCAATAGCACAATAACCTTTGCATTGACAGACATACCCTGGGAGATGTCCAATACTCATATGGCAGGAAGAGAGGAGAAAGGCTGGGAGTGTGGTAGTGAGGGTAACAACTTTTAGTGTTGGCAGTATGAGTGGTATACGGACAGAGCTATTTGATATGATGGCCAGAGGAAAGTGGATATATTGTGTGCTCAAGAGACTAGATGGAAGGGGAGTATGACTAGGTGTATCAGAGGCATGTCACTATTGTGTTATCAGGGTGTGGATGGGAGGTGAAAGGGGTAGGGGTTATCCTGATGAAACAGTATGCCGAGGGTGTTTTTGGTGTATGAAATGAGTGTCTGATAGAGTGATTTTATGCATCTGGAAATGGATGGTAATAATAAATGTTCTTAGTGCATATACTACATATTTTGATTGTGCGGTGGATGAAAAAGAGAAATGTGAAGTCATTTGGATGACATGGTAATGACTGTACACAAGGTGAGAGAGTGGTGATTGCAGCAGATTTCAATGGCCATGTTGGTGAAGGGAACAGATGTGATGAGGAAGGGATGAGTGTGTATGGTGTTAAGCAAATGAATGCAGATGGTGAGATGGTAGTGGATTTTGCAAAAAAGATGGATATGGCTGCTCTGAATACATACTATAACAAGAGGGAGGAGCATATGGTGACATGCAGGCATGGAGGGAGATACACACAAGTGGAGTATATCCAATGCAGGAGGGCCATTTTGAAGGTGACTGTAAAGTGGTGACAGTGGACAGTGTTGTTAGGCAGCAGAGACTGTTGGTCTGTAAGATGACACTGATGATCAAAGAGAGGAGGAGTGTGAGGGCAGTGCAAAGGATCAAATGCTGGGAACTGGAAAAGGGTGTTTGTGAAGTGGAGTTCAGAGAATAGTTAAGACAGGCACTGTGTGGCAGTGACAAGTTACAAAATATCTGGATAAGTACAGCAGAGCTAATAAGGGAGACAGCTAGAAAGGTGCTTGGTGGATATATGGATGGAAGAAGGAGTACAAGTACACCTGGTGGTGGACTGAAGAAGTACAGGACAGTATACAAAGAAAGAGGCTGGGCATGAAGGAGTGGGATTGTCAGAGAGATGAGGAAAATAAACAGGAGTATAAGGAGATGAGATGCATGACAAAGAGAGAGGTAACAAAGGATGAGAATGAGGCATGTGATGACATGTACACAGACAACCCTCTCCTCCTCCCAACAAATTCCAACACATGTGAGAGATGCAACCATATAGCCAAACTGGAGGCTAAGCTCTCTCAACTCAGTACTGGCATAACCAGTCAGGAGGAGAAGGAAACCACACTCACTACAATTCCAGTCTCACATAGACCTACCACAACAGCAAACCAAACACATAATCACACAAAAACATACTCGGAGGCTCTAAATAAAGATCTGCCTAAGCAGCAGAGACCTCCAAAGCAGACACCCAAGCAACCGCTACCCCAAAACAAAACACGTGCAACACATATCTCACAAAGCCAGTGTGCCTAACAGTCACAGCCCTTAAGACTAAACAACACACCTGATACACTTGTAATAGGTGACTCTATCATCAGGCACACTGACGTCCCGCTCACCAGGCTGAACAAGGAGAGGGTCACGGTGAGCAGCCTGTCGGGCGCTAGGATCCGCCACATAACACAAGCACTCAGGTCACTCCAAGGCAAGTACAAATATGACTCAGTCATTGTCCATGCTGGTGTGAATGACCTGAGATGTACCTCCCTGGACTACATGAAAAGAGACATAAAGGAGCTTTCTGAGCATGTAGCCCAGGCCGGTATGACCCTGACATTGAGTAGCATCTTACCCTTACCAAGAATGATGCCACAATATGAAGACAAGATGATCAATTTCAACAATTGGCTTAAGTACTGGTATCATTCAAAGGGGATCCAATGCCTGTCAGCTTGGGATGATATGCTCGACAAGCCACGATGCTTCGCTAGGGACAGCTTGCACCTGTCACCCCTGGGCTTTCGGATATTGGCAAAGGCTCTTGCTACCCCTATAGTGCCTTTTTAGGCAAGGCTCAAAAGACAAACCCACCTCCATAGGTATCACAAGGGACAAGAAACTAAGAGTAATGCTACTCAATGCCAGAAATCTAAACCTCAAGATGCGCGCACTCAAAACTCTCCTTAGCATGGAGAACATCGATATCTGTGCAGTAACAGAAACCTGGTTCAGGGCTCCCGAGAGCACCCCAGCACTACCAGGTTATGCCTCATACCATGCTTTTCGGCCACAAAACTTGAACCGAACCACAAAAGGAGGGGGGGTATCAATATTCATCAAAGATACCCACACCTCCAGGTTGGTGGCAAAGCACGAAGCACCAGAGACTATCCATGTGCAACTAACAGTGGGTAAAACTGCCTTCCAGTTTATAGCCTGCTACAGACCACCCTCCCAAATCCAGAAACCCCACTCGGCCTTTCTGAGAACACTGGAAAATATGAAGGTCTCTCCAAACACCATTATATTGGGCGACTTCAACAACCCAAACATAGACTGGGAGCATTACTCTAGCTCCAACACCCTAGCCCAAAGGTTCCTAGAATTTATAAACTCAAATGCTATGGAACAACTTGTTACCACTCCCACAAGAGGGAAAAACATACTGGACCTGATCATCACAAACATGGGGACTCTATGCTCCAGACCAGAAGTGTATCCCTCACTGGTAAGATCAGACCATAAACTAATCTCACTGGATATTCACATCCCGACCCCAGCCCCTGCCCAGAAAACCACAGTGAAAAACTTCTAAAGCAAATTTCACACTCCTCAAAACCGAGGTGGAATCCTTCAAAGCCCCCGGCCTGTGGAAAATACGGCCCAGACCGCAGAATCCTTTATAAATGCATTCTATGAACACCTTCAGGAATGCATGGATCATGCAATCCCAAATAAAACCAAGACCCAATCCTCCAAAGGCAGACGTCCTGTCTGGTGGACCCCAGCCATAAACAAACTATACAATAGAAGGAGGAAGCTACTAAATGATAGAGCAAAATCCCAAAAAGGGAAGGCATCACTGATCAGTATTAGCAAAAAACTACGTGCACTCATAGAACTGTCTAAGGCCAGCTTCGAGAGAAAAATTGCACAGGACACTAAGGATAATCACAAGGCTTTCTTTAGTTATGTTAGGAACCTGGGTGGTAATTCCCAGATATGCTCAGAATTAGTCCAAAATGACAAAAAATACGCTGAATCCACAGACATTGCCAACATCCTAGCTGACAGGTTCAGTGCAAACTCCCCCCCCCCACACCAAAATGGCAAATATCTATCCCAGCAGAGTGCTGCCCCCCTGACATCTCAGATGCTCAGGTAAGAGCTGCCCTCTCCAAAGCAAAAAAACACAGCATCAATGGGACCAGACGGTGTCCCAGGCTGCGTCCTACATGAACTCCAAGAAGAGCTAAACCCAAACATAAAACTACTGTTCAATCTCAGCCTTACTACAGGATATGTGCCCAAAGAGTGGCGTACAGCAACAGTGGTCCCTCTCCATAAAGGTGGTGCCTCAATGGATCCTGGAAACTATCGCCCCATAAGCCTGACTAGCTTGGTCTGCAAAGCTATGGAAAGGATCACCATGGACCTCATAAATAAAGATATTGGGGACCTACCGATACTGGATGCTGGATGCAATATTGAATTGGACTATAATCCCGTGAGTAATGTGTCTACTGAAACTTGGAATTGCCTTTTTTATCAGCAAGATAATCCGCTGCTGCATATGGATTTGAATGGTGAAGCATATAGGAGTCCGTCAAGTACAAATGAAAATATGCATGACTTTTTCATAAGTCTAAGAGCATTAGAAAACGATCTCTACCGCTTGCATAGACTTGTTTGGCAAAGGAGGCATCTGCAAGCGTGCCTGCACTTTAAAGTTATCCCCCGTGGCATGCGTGTCCTATGCATGCCGACCTACGGGGATAGCCAGCCAGAGTTGTTACGGCAGTGGCAGAAACTAAATATTGACTTTGGATATAAATATATCCAGCTACTACTGGATTATTTTACACCGCTCGAAGCTGAGTTGTTGAAGAAAGTGGAAGAACAATATAATTTACTGACTACTACTCATCTTTCTGAATTTTGTAAAACAAAGATACAAGCCATGAATAGACAACTGTCGTTGTATAGCAGTAAGCTGGAGCAGATTAAAATCAGGAAATTGAAACGGGACTGTGAGGACTTTTGCCTCGGCCGTATCTTTGTATGGCCGAGATCTCATCCAAATTCAAATAACAGCAATGTGAATATAAGTCAAGTAGACATTCCTCTGGGCTCGAGTAGTGATATCCCTGTAGGTCCACAGGCAGATGTTCCTGACGTGAGACCACAAATAACAGATGTCCGTAATGATATGTCTGCACTGTCTGACACCCCAGTACCTTCATTACCTTGCAATCAACAAGGACTGATTTTTTCCAATACATCAGGTGCAAAACCCAAAACAACTGGGACAATAAATAAGTTAATGGCACCCATACCTCTAAATTTTCCCCTTCCCTACAAGGAGGCAGTACGAGCTCGATCCAACAGTCGGGGGAGAGGCAAAAGGAAACTGTCGGGAGACGTACAAGAGCAGAGAAGAAGAATGAAGAAATGAACCATACAGAAACACCCAAAGGATGTATCGGAACAGAAGAAAAGAAGAATGACAATGTGAACTGCCTGTTTAAGCAGGGGACATTAGATAGATGAATATTATAATGGGGGTATAAAATTTTTCCTTTCCCAAATAAACTCTCGTTTAAAACCAAAGTTCTATTTTTAGTTGTTTTTTAAAAGGGAAAATTCCTTTTTTATAGAATATAGAAAAATTTGTTTTAGAAGGAAACCCCTTTAATATTTTGCAATTTAGTTTCTAAAAAATAAAAGATTTCTTCAAATTGCTACCCTGTAAAAAAGTATTTTTAAATTAAAATAAGTTTTCCCATTAAAAGAATTTGTAATACCAACTTTGTGTTTTAAACTAAAAATTTCGGGGTTTTATTAACTTTCAAAAATTTTTAATCAATTTTTGAATGTGTTTAAAAAAGGGGTTTGATACAAAAAATTTGAACAATATTTCTAACATTTACTCTTACTAGTTATTGCAACCCTAAAGCAAAAAGGGAACCCGGGTTCCCAATGGGCTCCGAGTGAATAAAGAAATTACCATTACGTTTTGTAGGGCCACTGGATAATCTTCCAAATAAAAGTTTTTAAAACTCTTGAAAAGTCAGAATTAAAAATTTTTTAAGCTTTAATGATTTAAATAAAAAGGGTTGCTAAATTTGACAAATGAACCCTAAAACCCCTTTGGGAAAGTTTTACAAAATTCCTAATAATTTGGGTTTTATCATAAGTTGAGAAAAGGGGGATTGAAAATTGAGTTATAAAATTAGGGTGTCTATTGGTTTTAAAATTTTAAAAAAATGTTTCCTTTAAGGTAATCATATGCAGACATGGTTATGGCATTGTAAATCAAGAATGAATAAGAATGGGAGGAATACTTTAAAGACCCAATTTTAAAAAAATCATACTATAAGTTTCAGTAATTTATTGAAAGGTGGAATGAATGGGCTATTTTTATTGGATATGAACATTCCTCTTTTTAAAAATTTTTTAAGAAAACCTTCCCATAGTTAAATTTTTTGGGACATAACATAAGAAAGTAAAAAAGCTAGCAGACATTCGGGAAATCTTTGGGGAATTCCTCCTTATGAATTAACAAAACATATCTTTGTAATTTTGTAAAATAGAATAAAAATTTGGATTGGGGGAAAAAATTGGGGCCAGTTTTTTTTAACTCTAAAAGGGATTAAAAAGAAGTTTACTTTAAATTTAATAAAATTTAACCTATATTAATTATCCAAAAAAAACAAGAAATTTTAGTTCCGTAAATTAAATTTAATAATATTCCTTAAAAATTTACTAAGGGGGAAATTTTAAATTAAATTTTTAGTAAAAAAAAGGGTTTAAACCAGCCATATTTAGAAGTTGTTAGTAAACCCTTTTTCAATTTTTGTAATTAAAAATTTCTATTAAAAAATTTGTTAAACACCCTTTTGGATATAAACCCCTTTTAAAACAGTATTTGGGGTTAAATGTCCTTTTTGTGGTTCATTTTAAGGATTTTCAAGGCCCCCAAAAATTATTACCATTTAAAGCAAATGAATATAAGACCGTTCTATTTAAATAATTTTGTATTAACTTCATAATACACGACATTATAGTTGTAGCACTAGCACTTTAAAATACTAATGGCAAGTTAATTATGGTAATTGCGAGCATATGTATGCATTTAAAAGCTGCATTGTAACAAAGTATTTTTGTCTGAAGAAGTTCGACTACTAAGTGGAACGAAAAACGCATGCAGCATTTCCGTTTATTTGGTATCTTTGTTTTATTGCTGCCGGTGGGCGAGTGGATTTGGAGAATAAACTTTTTAACACTTTTGAACTGGTGCAGAAGTTCCGTTTTTGCTTAACCGGTCTTTCCAGCTTGTTTTCACCCCATAAGCCTGACTAGCTTGGTCTGCAAAGCTATGGAAAGGATCATCATGGACCTCATAAATAAAGATATTGGGGACCTACAGACACTGGATCCTACCCAGTTCGGCTTTGTTAAGGGCAGATCCTGCCTCTTAAACTTGGTTGATTTCTTTGAAACAGTCACCAAGGCCATTGACGAGGGGAAGGTGGTCCACACAGCCTACTTGGACCTCACAAAAGCCTTGATAATACCCCACTGGCATTATAGATAAGCTCACCAGCTTAAATATAAACCCCTATGTCACTAGATGGATTGCAAACTGGCTCAAGGACAGAACCCACATGGTTAGAATTGCTGGAGCCATGTCAGACTCAAACCAGTTACAAGTGGTGTCCCACAAGGCTCAGTCCTGGGACCTCTCTGTTCGGTATATATTTCACGGAGATACACACCAACATGGAAGGACTGTGGCTGACCAAGTTTGCAGATGACTGCAAACTGGGCACCATAATCGACTCTCCAGCCGACACAAGCATCCTCCAAAAGGGCCTCATAGAAACAGACAACTGGTGCCAGAGCCATGGCCTCAAGCTAAATGCCAAAAGTGTATAATCATCACCTTTGCCAAAAACAAAGTGCCCACAAATTACCACATAGGTGGTAATCCATTAAGTACAGAAGAAGTAATTAGGGACCTGGGGACCAAAGTTGATAGCAATCACATTTGACAACCACGTAGCCAAAGTGGTTAGAAAAACATTTTATATAGCCCACCTAATCATGAAGGGACTCACATCTAGATCAGGGAAGGTCATCGTGCCTCTTTACTCATCCCTCATCAGGCCCATAATTGAGTACAATGCCTCTTTTGGGATGTACCTTACCAGACACCTGCAGCAACTGGAAAGACCCCAAAGCATACCTCACCAAGAGGATCAAAGGGCTCAAACAGATGCCATATGCTGCCCGGTTAAAGAAACTCCAGCTTTACTCAGTGGCATACCGCCTGTTCAGAGGCGATCTGTGCCTGACATATAAAGCCATGTCCAACCCGGAATTAATGGACATGCTGCACCTCAGAAAATCCAAATCCCATCGAGCTATGCGCTCAAGAGACTTGAACCTCAGCACTGAAATAAATATGACATGTTGGAGGGACAGATTCATAACCCAGAGGCTCCCTTCACTCTGGAATAAAATCCCAGTCCAGGTTAGGCAGAGTCCCTCATTGACTCTCTTCAAGAGGAATCTTGATGAGTGGATGGGAGATCATATGTTTACCCCAGGTATCACTTCTGTGTCACTGTTAGACAGAGGCACAGTATACTAACCTCGAAAAAGGGCATAGCAAAATAAATTTAAAATGGGTGGCGAAAGCCAAACACATTCTGGCTAGGCTTATAAATGCCCTAGGGCAGATAGCCTAGTATGAACCTATGAACCTATGAACCTATGTATGACAGGCTGGACACTAAGGGGAGGTGATAGGACTTGTACTTGTTGGCTAAACAAAAGGACTGAGCTAGGAAAGATGT
Organism: Protopterus annectens; assembly: GCF_019279795.1. Lineage (NCBI taxonomy): Eukaryota > Metazoa > Chordata > Ceratodontiformes > Protopteridae > Protopterus > Protopterus annectens. The sequence goes on from NC_056745.1 coordinate 1,238,404,359, forward strand.
GCAGCAGATAAGGGTGATAAAGATAATGAAGGAAACGTACTCACAAACGAGGAGAGTGTGCTGAGCAGATAGGCAGAGTACTTTGAGAGGCTGATGACTGAAGAGAATGAGAGCGAGATGGTTAGATGATGTGGGTATGGTGAATCAGGAAGTGCAACAACTTACCAAGGAGGAAGGAAGGATAGCTATGAAGGGGATGAATATAGGAAGGCCTGTTGATTCACATGACATACCTGTGGTAGCATGGATGTGTTTAGGAGAAATGGCAGTGATGTTTTTCACCAGATTGTTTAATGATACCTTGGAAAGTGAGAGGTTGTATATGGAGTGGAGAGAAAGTGTTTATGTACCATTTTAAGAATGAGGATGTGGAGAGCTGTAGTAACTACAGAGGGATAACATTAACCAGTCACAGCATGAAGTCATGGGAAAGAGTAGTGGAAGCAAGGTTAAGCAGGGTGGTCATGACTATGCAGCCACATATTATATATGCTATAACTTACTAATATATATAAATAACTGCCTAGGCTACTTAATTAATATAGTTTCAGCTAGTTGTATTCGCGTCTTTATTCGTCACTTGTTATGGCGATTTTTATATTATGTATATTGATCTGAGCTTTTTACACTCTATAGCTGTGGATTACTCATATAAAATATATATAAATTCAAGGTGAAAACAAAAGGTTGATCTGAGAGACAAGATTACTTATTTGTAATGCGGCTACATTTGATAATATCCATTACTTACATGAAGGCTCTATATGCTTGTTTCATTAACACTACTATCTAATACTGTATATAGCCTTTTGGCTTTGTCCGCAGAATCTGCTCATAATTAATATAGCCTACCTAGTGATACCTGCAGTTATGACACTTAGTTATATGAGTATAATCCTCATATATAAATAGGAACACTTGGCTCCCGTCTTATTTTTTATTTCTTAATGATATTTTTTGCAATGATATATTTTTTGCAATGATGTTTAGTTAGCAGAGACTGGGTATCGTTTAAGTACTGACTAAGGCAACTATAAATGCCTTGGTGAATGTTACGTTCCTGACATGGATATTTAAGCCTGTATCACTTTTAGTGTTTTTAAACACTGATAATCTAGTAATGGCTGATTTAATTATATATTTTAGATTATGCTTAATATGCTTAGAGTCTTGCTTCTTTGACAAAATGACAATGAATTGCAAATGAGTTTTTAGAACTGCTGATTTAACCTTTGGGAATAATGAATGTAAAGTGCTACTTTATCAACAGCCCTGTTTTTCCAAAAATGGGCATTATTTCCTGCTACGCAGGATTGTACTTAACAATTATACTTTTAATTAAGGAGCATTTATATATGCTGATATGAATTCTTTGCACAAATTTTGATATTATTATGCTGCTGAATTTATGAATAATGTTATTATGTTGTTTGTTTTAATATTGTATACATTATATTTGGATCGGACATCTAGATGCTGATTTTAGCAAACTAATAATATAGATGAACCTAATTTAATTAACATAGTTAATTGAATTATTGTAGGTAAAACATTAATATAAAAGATGTTGGTGGTTTTGAAAGAATGTAACCTGATGAAGCGCAATCTTATTGCGTGAAAGCGCTTGTTCCTGTTTTACTTTTTGCCATTAAATGCTGTTTGACTCAATTCGTGGTGGTTTCAAGCAATTTCTTCACCACTCATAGAACTGTCTAAGGCCAGCTTCGAGAGAAAAATTGCACAGGACACTAAGGATAATCACAAGGCTTTCTTTAGTTATGTTAGGAACCTGGGTGGTAATTCCCAGATATGCTCAGAATTAGTCCAAAATGACAAAAAATACGCTGAATCCACAGACATTGCCAACATCCTAGCTGACAGGTTCAGTGCAAACTCCCCCCACACCAAAAGGGCAAATATCTATCCCAGCAGAGTGCTGCCCCCCTGACATCTCAGATGCTCAGGTAAGAGCTGCCCTCTCCAAAGCAAAAAAACACAGCATCAATGGGACCAGACGGTGTCCCAGGCTGGCCTCTACATGAACTCCAAGAAGAGCTAAACCCAAACATAAAACTACTGTTCAATCTCAGCCTTACTACAGGATATGTGCCCAAAGAGTGGCGTACAGCAACAGTGGTCCCTCTCCATAAAGGTGGTGCCTCAATGGATCCTGGAAACTATCGCCCATAAGCCTGACTAGCTTGGTCTGCAAAGCTATGGAAAGGATCATCATGGACCTCATAAATAAAGATATTGGGGACCTACAGACACTGGATGCTACCCAGTTCAGCTTTGTTAAGGGCAGATCCTGCCTCTTAAACCTGGTTGATTTCTTTGAAACAGTCACCAAGGCCATTGACGAGGGGAAGGTGGTCCACACAGCCTACCTGGACCTCACTAAAGCCTTCGATACAGTACCCCACTCGGGCATTATAGATAAGCTCACCAGCTTAAATATAAACCCCTATGTCACTAGATGGATTGCAAACTGGCTCAAGGACAGAACCCACATGGTTAGAATTGCTGGAGCCATGTCAGACTCCAAACCAGTTACAAGTGGTGTCCCACAAGGCTCAGTCCTGGGACCTCTCTTGTTCGGTATATATTTCTCGGAGATACAGACCAACATGGAAGGACTGTGGCTGACCAAGTTTGCAGATGACTGCAAACTGGGCACCATAATCGACTCTCCAGCCGACACAAGCATCCTCCAAAAGGGCCTCATAGAAACAGACAACTGGTGCCAGAGCCATGGCCTCAAGCTAAATGCCAAAAAGTGTATAGTCATCACCTTTGGCAAAAACAAAGTGCCCACAAATTACCACATAGGTGGTAATCCATTAAGTACAGAAGAAGTAATTAGGGACCTGGGGACCCAAGTTGATAGCAATCTCTCATTTGACAACCACGTGGCCAAAGTGGTTAGAAAAACATTTTATATAGCCCACCTAATCATGAAGGGATTCACATCTAGATCAGGGGAGGTCATCGTGCCTCTTTACTCATCCCTCATCAGGCCCATAATTGAGTACAATGTCCCTTTTGGGATGTACCTTACCAGACACCTGCAGTAACTGGAAAGATCCCAAACGTACCTCACCAAGAGGATCAAAGGGCTCAAACAGATGCCATATGCTGCCCGGTTAAAGAAACTCCAGCTTTACTCAGTGGCATACTGCCTGTTCAGAGGCGATCTGTGCCTGACGTATAAAGCCATGTCCAATCCGGAATTAATGGACATGCTGCACCTCAGAAAATCCAAATCCCATTGAGCTATGCGCTCGAGAGACTTGAACCTCAACAGTGAAATAAATAGGACATGTTGGAGGGACAGATTCATAACCCAGAGGCTCCCTTCACTCTGGAATAAAATCCCAGTCCAGGTTAGGCAGAGTTCCTCATTGACTCTCTTCAAGAGGAATCTTGATGAGTGGATGGGAGATCATAGGTTTACCCCAGGTATCACCTCTGTGTCACAGTGTGTGAGGCACAGTATACTAACCTCGAAAAAGGGCATAGCAAAATAAATTTAAAATGGGTGGCGAAAGCCAAACACATTCTGGCTAGGCTTACAAATGCCCTAGGGCAGATAGCCTAGTATGAACCTATGAACCTATGAACCTATGTATGACAGGCTGGACACTAAGGGGAGGTGATAGGACTTGTACTTGTTGGCTTATCAAAAGGACTGAGCTAGGAAAGATGTGCAGCAGATAAGGGTGATAAAGATAATGAAGGAAACGTGCTCACAAACGAGGAGAGTGTGCTGAGCAGATAGGCAAAGTACTTTGAGAGGCTGATGAATGAAGAGAATGAGAGCGAGATGGTTAGATGATGTGGGTATGGTGAATGAGGAAGTGCAACAACTTACCAAGGAGGAAGGAAGGATAGCTATGAAGGGGATGAATATAGGAAAGCCTGTTGATTCACATGACATACCTGTGGTAGCATGGATGTGTTTAGGAGAAATGGCAGTGATGTTTTTCACCAGATTGTTTAATGATACCTTGGAAAGTGAGAGGTTGTATATGGAGTGGAGAGAAAGTGTTTATGTACCATTTTAAGAATGAGGTTGATGTGCAGAGCTGTAGTAACTACAGAGGGATAACATTAACCAGTCACAGCATGAAGTCATGGGTAAGAGTAGTGGAAGCAAGGTTAAGCAGGGTGGTCATGAGTAGTGGTCAACAGTATGTTGTCATGCCAGGTAAGAGCACTACAGATGCAATGTTTGCTCTGAGAGTGTTGATGGAGTAGTATAAGTAAGGTCAGGAGTTGATTTGTCTTTCTGGATGTAGAGAAAGCATTTGACAGGGTTCCTAGAGGGGAGTTGTGGTATTGTACGAGGAAGTCATGAGTGGCAGAGATATATGTAAGACTGGTACAGGATAAGTACAAGGGTGTTTTGACAGTGGTGTGGTCTGCGGCGGGGGTGACAGAAGCATTTAAGGTGGAAGTGGGATGACATCAGGAATCAGCTGTGAGCCCTTTCTTATTTGCAATGGTGATGAACAGGTTGACAGAAGAGATCATACAGGCATCTCCATTGACTATGATGTTTGCAGATGACATTGTGACCTGTTCTAAGAGTAGGTACAGATTTAGGAGACCCTGTAGATGTGAAGATATGCTCTAGAGAGGAAAGAAATGAAGGTAAGCAGGAGTACGACAGAATATCTGTGTGTGAATGAGAGCAATGGTAGTGGAGTGTTGAGGATGCAAGAAGTAGAGTTGGCAAAGGTGGATGGGTATAAATGATTGGGATCAACATTTCAGAGTAATGATGACTGTGGAGGACAGGTGAAGAAGAGAGTAGAACTAAGATGGAGAGGTGGAGAAGATTGCCAGTACTGATTTGTGACAGATGAGTACCAGTAAAAGTGAAAGGGAAGGTCTACAACAGGGTACTGACACCAGCTATATTATATGGGTTGGAGACAGTCATTGACAAAAAGGCAGGAGTCAGAGTTGGACGTGGCAGAGTTACAGATGTTAGGATTTGCACTAGTTGTGATGAGGGTGGACAGGATTAGCAATGTGTATATGACAGGGTCAGACCATGTTAAATGGTTTTGAGACAAAACCAGCAAGGCAAGATTATATCAGTTTGGACATGTGCTGCAGAGAGATGCTGAGTATATTGGGAAAAGGATGGTAATGATGAAGCTGCCAGGTAATAGAAAAAGAAGAAGGTCTCAGATACAGTTCCTGGATGTGGTGAGAGAGGACATGCAGGTGATTGGTGTGACAGAGCAGGATGCAGAGGACAGGCAGAAATGGCAACAGATGATCCACTCTGGTGAACCCAAATGGGAACAGTCGAAAGAAGATGATGAAAGAAGATGATGATACTCATAACAAGTAGTGAAGTCATACCTCAGAACCATACCTACCATCCCCTTACTGCAAGAAATATGGCCCAAGGCTGTCCAAATGGAGGGACAATGGGACAAAACTAGGGACATATTTCAAATATCGCTCTTATAAATGTAGAATGCTGCCAGATTGACTGTATGTTTTAGCATACATTTTCTGAAGGATGTGAGTTCTGAAACGGAAATTTAAGTCATATACATATCTCCCCATGTTCCCTTCATCAACATGTCCAATGAAATCTGCTGCAATCACCACTCTGTCACCCTCGGGTGCAGTTGTATAGTCTATATTATATTTTTGAACATTTACTAGTTCGAATACCATATGGTCGACACCATATGTTTGAACTCTTAAACTTTCAAAAATCAAAAAAAAAAAACTACCTGAAAGGTTAAGCAGGGGGGCAAGCTCCCCCTGCACCCCCCCCACACCCCCCTTTAAATATACCAACTACGAGATCGCACTACAGTACAGACAATGGAAAACTTCCATTTCCACTCTGTATGGAGATCTCAGTAGAAATGTTCTAACATTTAAATGTTCGATCATATGGTGTCGACCATATGACGTTTAAACATGTAAATGTTCGAACATATAATATAGACCCCAGTCATCACCATGTCATCCAACTGACTTCACATTTCTCTTTCTCTTCCACTGCACAAGCAACTTGAGTAGCATATGCACTAACAACATTCATCATTACACCATCCATTTCCAGATTCATAAACATCACTCTATCAGAGACTCATGTCATCTTCCAAAAACACCCTTGGCAAACTGTTCCATCAGGATAACCCTTACCCCCTTTCCCCTCCCATCCCCACCCTAATAGCACAATTGTGACCTGGCTCCGATACACCTAGCCGTACTCCCCTTCCATCTGGTCTGTTTTACACACAATACATCCACCTTCCTCTGGCCATCATATCAGCTAGCTCTGTCCCTATACCAGCTAAACTGCCAACATTAAAAGTTCTTAGACTCACAACCACACTCCTAGCCTTTCTCCTCTCTTTCTGTCATATGAGTGTTGGATATCCTCCATGGTATGTCCATCAATGCAAAAGCTACTGTGCTATTGAATGACTCAAGTGTGTTACAGCAATATTAAGACAGTGTCACTAATGTTGTCCCATTGCCCCCATGTATTTGTGGCTTCTTACAGATGTCCTGCTCCAATGGGTTGAGAGGGATGACTGGGCAGTAAGAGTGTGAATACAGTGTGCCATACTGACATAGAACAAAAATGTATATCAGGTATTACCTGTGCACATGTCAGTATAAATAGGTATATCTGGCCGTCTCATAACAACAGACATAAGATGCAAGATGTCAGTTAAATAAGCTGTACATGTACACATGTGCAATCTTAGTTACTGTGTATCCAACAGAGTGACATTTCTACAGCTACTGGTTGTTGCATTGCCCTGACACAGCCATGGATACTACAATAAGCATGATTATCTATTTGAAATAAACCTGCCTCCACCAAAGTAGATTAATCCCCTTTACTGGAGAGCAGCAATACACAAACCATAGATTCGGTCCCTATATTGGCTGTACAAGGCAAATTAGGAGCTGGCACCAACTTGGCATCGTCAACCTTTGTCTGATCAGGCATATAAGGTCACAGGTGGAGTACTGTAAGGATAACTATGAGTACAAATTGGACACATCCACCAAGGCCAATCACAAGGCCATCCTCACATATGTCTACAATCTCAGAGCCAACAAACCAACCCACCCTGAAATGGTGGTCAATCAGACCACATACAAAGACAACATAGGGGGTCCTGATGAAGAGATGACATGTCAGCAAGAAAAGGAGTGCAGTAGTGCTGAAACTGAATTCATCCTCAAGTCTTGGTGAGTACCCTTGTGAGGTGCACCCTGTTTTTTACAAAATCTCACCAAGGTGACAAGGCCAGTGAGTTCCCATATGACAGAACAGATGACACAGGATGAATATATAGACTGCATTTATATAGCATATATCATGGACAGAAGTAAATCAAAAATAAAAAAAATATAACTGGGTGCAGAAGACCCAGGATAAGAAAGTGCCCAATCCTGGTAGCCGCACTGGTTCCAGGACTGGAAATAATGAAAGTGTAAAATCCTCAAAACATGGAAAAATTCCTACTATGGGGCTAGGCCAGGCTCAGGGGGAGGATGCCCTCCCCCCCCTGTTGTAAAAGGAAGTAGCAGTCCACAAAAACAACTAAAATTTATTGGCCAAAGAAGAACCATAAAGGCGATAAAGTGGACTGCTGAGGACAAGAAAGAAATTATGTATTGTTACTATTATGCAAAAAGCCCAGAATTTCCAGATACAAGATATACAGAACAATTAAGCGAGAAATTAGTGGAAAGAAAAATACTTCTGCAGGAAAAACTGTCACAAGCTTCAAATAAAAGTTTATGTTCATTAATACAACTGCCTTTTGAAAAACAGTATATAGATTAAGAAACTTTGATCTCTTTGGAAAAAGAAGCATCTGAGGAAGTGAGAAAATATTAACAACAAAACCTAGAGATATTTGAAGAATATAAAACAGAAATATGGACATGGGAAAGAAAGAGAAATTTGACATGGTGCAATATTTATGCAAAGGAGAAAGCCAAGTTAACTTATATAGAGAAGGCAGTCTCAAAGATATTCAAAGAGAAATACAGGCAAAGGCATCCAGATATTAATTTAATAGCACAAAATGTAATGTAGAAAAAATGATTAGTAAAGCAGAAGTTAAAGAAATAGAAGTTATGGAGTGCATGTGAAGTAAAGGATTTAGTGCAGAAAGTCTAAAACAGACTACATCACAGCATGATGGAGTGAGTCCCCAGAGTAAAGAAAAACAAGAATATCAGGAGACATGTGAAGAAGAAATATAGACAGGGGATAGGAAAAGAGATTTAATAAAGTGTAATATCTATGCAAAGGAGAAAGCAAAACTAACCAATACAAAAAGAGCAGCACCAAAGATATTTGAAGAAAAATAAAGGGAAAGGAATTTGGATATGGAAAACTTTACAATACAAAAAATAAGAAAAGTAAGAGGAAAAGTAGAAAAAGAGATTAGTAATGGAGAAGTCAAAGAAATAGAAACTGAGGTTATGGAACAGCTGCAAAGAGAAGGATTCAGTGTAGTAAATCAAATACAGAAAGCACCAAAACAGGATAGAGCAATGGATATCCAAATTAAGGGGAAACCAGTGGAACAGGAAGCAACTGGTCAGGTGCCATATCAATATATTTTGGAGCCTTTCACAGGAAACCAGTATAAATGTTCATTTGAAGCTAGACAGCAAGGAAAGGAACAGGAAACTGTGGAAACTCTATCGCAGTTATTGTTGAGGAGTGATAGGCTAGTGAGTTCCCATATGACAGAACAGATGACACAGGATGAAACTGAGCAGAATGTGCCACAGGAAGATGTTATAGAACTTTCTGTAGAATGCCTGCAGGAAACAGAGAACAAGGAATGTGCCCTCAATATGGAAGAAAATGAGTTAAGAGAAGTGTTGCTTGATTTAATAGACAAAGAAAGATAGATCAAGATCAGTGAGAGAAATAGACTGCAGAAGGTTAATAAAACCCTAAAAGTCAGAAGCCTGATAAAACCAATGAACACAGTAATTAGGACTGTCCATAGAGATCCATGTGATATAACAGAAGTAAACAGAATATATAACTGTACTGCTAAATTAATAACTAATAAAGTTCTACCACAGGAATACAGGGTAGCGAGGGAAAAGGGGGTGAAAGCGAATATCATCATGGAAATATCGAAAAGAGAAAACTATAAAGCAGCTAAGACAAGAAGTGTCATTGTTAGAAGATTATAGAAGAGGGAATGGATCAACAAAAATACTTAGAAAGATAGATGTGGTAAAATCAATACACAGTATTAGAACAGACCAGGGTCTATTATGCACTATTGGAGATATTAAACTAAAAATGTCAAAAACAGGCGGAAAGACTTAGAAGAGACAAAGATAAATATAAGGGAAAAGCACAAAATAAGCAATTTATTGATAACCCAAAAAAGTTTTATAGAGAATTGGGAAATAAGGTAAAAGGAATTGAAAGACCACCAAAAAAAGAGGAAGTAGATACATTTTGGAGAAATATCTATGAATATCCTGTGGAACATAACAAAGATGCTAAATGAATAGAAGTAAAAGAAAGAATAAGAAGTTTAAGAGTTCAGGATATGAAATGGGATGAAATAACAACCAGAGAGATTGAAACAAATTTGAGAAAATCTTCTAACTGAAAAACCCTAGGCCCAGATGCAGTACCTAACCTTTGGCTTAAAGTATTAACTTCTTTGCATGAGGATTTAGCCATGAATAAGAACTATTTATATGCACACCCCAAACATACACCGCACTGGTTAACAACAGGAAAAACAATGCTCTTACTTAAGAGTGAACCTGGAAGCTAGCCTAAAAGTTATAGACCAATAACTTGTCTTCCAACAACATATAAACTATACACAGGAACTGATGCTGACAGAGTTTATAGTCATTTAGAAGAAAACTCAAGTATGGCAGTAGAACAAAAGGGCAATAAAAGAAAGTCATATGGAACAAAGAATCATTTGTTTTTAAACAAATTTGTAGTGGAGAACTGTAAGAAGGGGAAGAATCTAAGTATGGCATGGATTGACTACAAAAAAGCATTAGATAGTGTCCCGCATTCATGGATAAAAGAGTGCTTAAAAATGTATAAGATACACCCTGCACTGATTGACTACATTACAGTAACCATGAAACAGTGGCAGACCACTTTGCAATTAAGCCATGATAAAGGACAGATTATTATTCCAGGGATAAAAATTCAAAGGAGGATATTCCAGGGTGACTCGTTGTCACCAATGCTATTTTGCCTTGCAATTAATCCATTACACTGTTTACTTAACAGCTTATGCCATGGCTACAATTTGGCTCCTAGAAAACAACAAAGTCTAATGACTTCTCATCTTTTCTTTGTCGATGATTTAAAACTGTATAGTTCATCAGATGAGGAACTGAAAGCTGCAGGTTGTCAAAAATTTTCAGATGATATTAGAATGTCATTTGGTCTTGATAAAACTGCAGCACCAGGAAAACATCAGTTTGAGACAAGAATGTGATATGAAAGAACCTGAGCAAGAGGAAGTGTATGAATACTTGGGAAATGATGAGGGATCAGCAATAAAACATGAACAAATGTGAATAAAACTCAGTAGGGAGTACTTTAGAAGAGTTAAATTAATCCTCAAAACAGCATTGACATCTAGGAACAAGATCCAAACTATAAATCAACTTGCTCTTCCTGTCCTAATTTATAGTTTTGGAGTGATTGACTGGCCCCAAAAAGCATTGGATAGACTGGATATTAAAACAAGAAGGATGCTTCATGCTTACCAAATTATTTATAAAAATGAGGGTATACCAAGATTATACATTCCCCATTCTGAAGGAGGGATGGGCTTCCTTGAAATTGATTACATGTATGGTTCTGCAATCATGGGACTCCAAACATATCTAGTGACCTCACAAGATCCAAATGTAGTGAAACTTTTGAAACATGAGGAGAATAAATCTAAGATGACATCTCTGTTTAATTTAACAGAAGCATATAGATGTCAAGCAGGAATGGAAATCAAATCAGAAGTGGATAAAAACCAGGCAGCAACTGAATGTGCGAAAAAAACAAAAGAAAGAATATAAGGTAAAGGACCAGATGAGAAGGCAAGAAATGTGGAAAAAAACATAAATATAGTTGCAAGTATAGAAAACTTCTGGAAGAGCCACATGTTGATCAAGGATGAATGCAGGAATGGTTAAGGAGAGGTGAATTCACCTCAAGAAATGAAAGGTTAATATTGGCAGCCCACGATAGTGGGCTACGTACATGCTGTTTACAAAGTCAACTGAACATGTGAGAGAAACAGACAAATGTAGGTTTTGTAAAACCAAATTGGAAACAGTCACACACCTTGGTGCTGGTTGTGATGCACTAATGTCAGAGGGACTGTATACTGAAAAGTGTAATAATGTGGCGATTGTGCAAATATTATGGTATCAAAGTGGCTGAAAAACACTGGAAAAATGATCCACAAAGAATCATACAAAACAATGACGTTTATATCACATGGGATCACCCAATACTAACAGTTCAAAAGATAGATGCTAGAAAACTGGATATAGTGGTCCAAGAAAAGAAGACAAATGTAGCATTGATCATTGAAATCACCACACCCAGTGACTACAGTGTCTTTTGTACAGAGAGACACAAAGTCATAAAATACCTTGATCTGCAGACAGAAACAAGAGCCATGTGGAAGAAAGATACCCAGACAGTTCCAGTAGTAGTAGGAGCAACTGGTCTTATAGGAAAGAATTTACAATTGTATTTAGATATGTTACCAATTCATGTAACACCATACAAATTGCAGAAGAAGTCATTACTGGGCACATTGTGGGTGCTGCAAAGGCATTTTTGGCTAACATCAAAGATTGAAACAATACTAATTTCATGAACTTTAATCATACTTTTACTTAGAAATGCGGTCCATTCCAATCATGGTATTACAAACCCAAAAGACTTGGAGAAATTAAAAACAACATAGCTATAGCCAACCTGCTGCAGATAGGTTTAGGGCAAACATCACCCCATGATCAGCATCACTATAGGAGGATATGCACAGTACCCACACCCCTCCCCTCATCGCCAGTCAGCAGGTATATATTGCCTACTGAAAGGCAACAAACGTAAGTATCCGTGGGACCTGATAACATCCCTGTCCACATCCTACATGAACTCAGGCATGTGTCCCAGCTCCATTACACACTGTAGTCACACCAAGCCTTGGCACCATCCACACCCCATCTGCATTGAATATGATCAATGTCCTCCCTCTACACAGACATCAATGAGGAGTAGAGGATTATGAAATTAACTAGACCTCATGGTGGGGAATATAACACATCAGGACCAGCAGTGCAATGCAATCAGATACAGTGCTGATAGATTACAGGGGTATATTGTGGTTGTGAGGGGTGGCTACTGGTATTCATTGTAGCTGTGCGGGTTCTGTACATACTATTGCCAAATGTGCGAGGTCCTGTGATGTGTTTCCCTTTTTATGTCTTTCAGATGCAATGTCGCATCAGCAAATGTCTACTTTCTTAGTGGCTGAAACAAATATAATCATAGAAGCCATACTACAGAACCATGCCATAATGTTTGTTCGGAGGCAGCAACATCTGTGGGAGGGGACCGGCCTGTGGGACGACCTAGTCCACAGGGTAAATTATGTCGGCCTTCACACATGTACATATGAGCTGGTCTGGCATCCTGCAAATTAACTCATATGCAATGCCCGGCAAAGGGCTGCTGCAGTGGCCACGGACCTCACAGCCACAGGTGGGGGCCTAGCCATGCAGCCCCCACTTACACCCACCAAGAAGTTTCTCAACAACCTTAGGGGCACCCATCCTAGTACAACATCAGGATACAGACCCCCCCCCCACATGCTGGAGGTGTGTGGCACCCAGACAATGGATGAGAAGTGTACAGGTAAAGTCCTAGTGAATATTACTAGACTAGTGTAGCAGACATACTTGTATTTTCAGAGTATCTACATGCATGTGTCAGCTCAGATTGCAGTTGTGGATGGGGTTTTCTAATGCAAAGAAGGGCACATCTAGGATGAAGGACAGCAAATTTTGTAGTATTGGGGGGTTGTACTGTAAATATGCAGACATGCTGCATCCATTCTTTACCAATGTCACATGTGAGTCTGCTGACATTAATTCTCTCCCACAGCTACCTAGGTCTATCCGGTCTGCATGTGGGATGGAAGCCTGAAGCTGCTGAGTATGGAATTTGTCTGTTGTGGATTGCCAATGCTCCAGGCATGTGAAGGCCATGCAATGTACCATGCACAAAAACTGTCATTCATAGCCATATTGCTTTATGTGCATGTTCACTTGTGGCAGGTTTAACTGCATTGCATCACAGTGGTCACCACAGGGGCCTATCTGAAGAGAATGTAGCATCCCTGTAGCATACATCACAACCTGTCAGTGCAAGACTTCTAGACAGAGACCAGCAAAATGGGGGGAAAAATGGCCTAAGGTAAGGACATGTGTGAAACATTACTCTCATACAGTGGATATAAACAGTGTACACACCCCTGTTAAGATGCCAGGTGTTTGTGATATATATACAAATTAAGACCAGAATATGTCAGTCTACACCTTTTCCAACCTGTAATATGAACTATGATATGAACAAATCACTTGTAAAACCAATCAGTCTGTTGAGCACCAAATATGGAGTATGCAAACCTTACAATAAGATGGATGCATTGGTGTGCACACCTTTCAAATAATATTTTATTGCAGCAGCTTGTTATTTACTGACAGCATTCAGTCTGCTTGAGTACACACCTGCCATCAGGTTAACACACTCTGAGTAATACCAAATAACAGAATGCTGTCCAAGTAGGATATTCATGACATTTGCTCAGTTGCCTGCAACAGCAAAAGGTATGACTTGCAGACATCTTATAAAGCAGCAAAGGGATCTCTTATATGAAAGCTGTCAGTCAACAGTAGGGTACAACAACATTACCACAGATGGCATACACCTTGTAACACAGTGTAGAAATTTATCAAAAGGTGAACTGAATATGGGACAACAGTACTATTGAAAAGAACCTAACATCCCTCCAAAAATGATGGCAAGACATGTCAACATGTCAAAACGTAATCAGTGAGGCTGCCAAAAGACATACAGCAACTCTGATGGAGTTGCAGTAATATCTTCCAAGTACTGGTGTTGTGTACTACATGTGAGAACACTCTCCCGTATTCTACATATGTCTGACCTATGTGGTATGCACAGAAGATGGAAGTATTTCCCCACACCAAAAAACATCCAGGGGTGGATACAATTTGCAATCTAGCGCATCACGTCTCCCAAAGGTATGTGTGAAAATCTGTTATGGTGTAATGAGACTATGGATTGACCTCACAGCCACAATACCAAAAGGTATGTGTGGTACACAAGCAACACCCCTCTTAACCTGAATACCAACATCCCCATGGTGAATCATACTGGTGGCAGTGGCCTGTTGTGGGGATGCTGTTCCAAAGCCAGAACTGAGCCTGTTGTCATGGTGGTGTTAATTCTGAACAGTTCCAAATAACATCCACATCTGGTCTAAATACATCAGGCATCTACAGGAATACTGAGGATCGGGAGGGGTGTCAGCCTTCAACATGACAAAGACCCGAAGCATACACCCAAAGTTACCTAAGAAAGGCTCCATCTAAACAAACTCATGGTTATGGATTGGCCCAGCCAGAGCCTAGACCTACACCAGATAGACAAACCCCAGTGTGACCTGATGAGGGCTGTGCACATGAGCTGGCCTTGCAATCTGACAGAGTTGGATGACCCTTGCATGGAAGAGTGGCCAAGTAATGTCAAGTCAAGATGTGCCATGCTGATAGACACCTTCACAAGAAGAGTGAATGCTGTAAATCACTTACAAGGTGCTTCAACAATGTATAATTTTAAGGGTGTGCACACTTATGCAAACAACATATTGTACATATTGCAGTCATTATATTTTACATGTAACACATTTGTTTGTTTATTGATTGGATTGCACAGGCCATATGTCACATGAAAGGGGGTAACATATTTGAATGCATTATTGTGGTGTCATCTCATATATTACAAGAACATGGCATGTGAACAGGGTTGTGTACACTTATATCCACTGTAAGCTTAGAAGGTTGATGGTGTAATAAGAATTGTGTGACCATACATTTATTGCTGGTTTGGATTTCTGACAATCAAATGTATGTCATTAATCTGTGATGTCACTCCTCAGATCATCCCAGTTATGTATCATAGAAACACAGGGGTTATGAGAATCAGAGCAAACAAATGAGTCAGACATCTACACATCCTGTGAGGATCTATACAGTTGAGAAGTTTGTTATGTAGTACTTGCCACTGTGCTATACAGGTGAACAGCAATGATGTGTACATGGGCAGTCTGTGCTGGGGAAGGGCCTTCACCTACTAACACTAATCATGTATCCCAGAGCTCTATATTGTTAGTTACATGTAATAAAACTGTCTGCAATGCATGATGTTGAGGGCCATGTGTCATGCATGTCACCATTTGGGTAATGTGTTGGCCACCTCACCTGTAAGAGTGTGTGTGTGTGTGTGTGTGTGTGTGTGTGTGTGTGTGTGTGTGTGTGTGTGTGTGTGGTGTGTGTGTTTGTGTATGTATGTGTGAAGGTGTGCAAGTGTGTACCAACCAACCTTAGAGTACAGGTATTAATGTACATATGTTTTCTTCCCCTCACAGGTGGTGATGGGGTTTGGGTTCCCTCCAGCTTGCAAACTGAAGTCATTATCTCTGCAGACTTTGACGATGATGATAGGAATAGTGAGGTACAGGTGGGATTGTTAGGGGCTGAATCTGTGCCATTGGTTGGCATCCCACTCTTGTTAGCACCATCCCTGCACACAGTGATAATGCTCACACATTCCCTGTCACCAGTGTCCACAGATGATGGAGAGTTGACAGGTGCTGCATTGAACAGGCTAGTGTGGTGACTATGGCAGGTGTGAGTGAAGACACTGGCCATAGCCAGAGTGCAGGTGAGGTCCCACAGAGGCAGATTGACAGGGGTGCTCACAGGAGGACCGCTGCTCATCAATCTGCTGTCACAAGTGCCACAGCAGGAGTCACCAGAAGCATGTTTTTGGCTATCATGGATGCACAGGCACATAGTGAATGCCACACCAGACAAATACTCAGGGTGGTGGATGCAACTCTTCCTGATTTACGTGGTGACATACATGACCTTGTTGACGTCACATGTCAAATTACTGAGGTCATGAATAGACGGTAGGTTGAGACCTTGGCAATACTTAACTGTGGCATTCCTGTGCTACAGCATGTGGTGGTAGATGAGCATCAACCATGTGGACATAGGTCAGCACCAACAACAGCTGAGAGTCTACAGGGCCATGCACCTTCACACACCCATAGCGGCAGTGACACCAGCACTACTGAAGGGAGGTTGCTGTCCACTTCACACCAGATCAGACCATGGGCATGTGTTCCAGCAGACAGCAGCCACCATCAGGAAACAGTACTGCATCTGGCCTTGGGCCTGGTGGTGCCAGTGATACCCCTGACAAGACCAGTTCCCATGTCTGTGGCTAGAGACGGTGAACTGGACACCCATCTATGTAAAGTCCAAAGCTGTCCAACATACCCCTGTGTAGGGCAGCCACATGGCATGACAGTGTGCAGACATACACACACACACACACACACACACACACACACACACACACACACACACACACACACACACACACACACACACACACATGTGTATCACAGGCAGGTCACCTCCACAGGTTCATAGGTTCATAGGTTGGTACTAAGATATTGGCCCTAGGGCCTATACAAGCCTAGCCATAACAATTTTCTGGCTATTTCTTCCCACACTATTTACTTCCCTGGACCCCTGTCTAGCAGGGCGACTTGATGTACACAGCACCTCTTCACAGCCCATCTATTGGATACCCCTCCAAACAAATGCAGGATCTCAACCATATGGCCCAGCCTAGGCCTCTGGCAAACTCACAACACACCATGTGTATGTGATGGTACCTGTGCCACATCCCTGTCATCTATATCATCGATGGAGGGACATGCTAATATGGGTCTGATGCACAGGGTGAATATAGTACAGTGTAGCTAAGTAATACTAGTACAGTGCTATCTGCTTGCATTTGTTATGGGTACACTTACAGGTGTATGTACCTTATTAGCCAGGATGAATTATTGCTGTTAGTACCACTGACTGAATGTAGCCTGACATGCTGTATTCTGTTTGTGTTCCAGGTATCTGTGTGTCTGCAGGCTGTGGCCCTGCAGACATTCCCAAGAGGGAGTATGGCAGAGTGGGACTACACCAACCATGTCATAGGCAAGGTACAGCTTTATATGTACATGTACCAGCTGTGTATGCAT
Source organism: Protopterus annectens (assembly GCF_019279795.1). Classification (NCBI taxonomy): domain Eukaryota; kingdom Metazoa; phylum Chordata; order Ceratodontiformes; family Protopteridae; genus Protopterus; species Protopterus annectens. The sequence continues at coordinate 1,238,421,812 of NC_056745.1, forward strand.
GCAACAGTGTGTGAGGGACATGCCCATTGTCACAGACAGGCTCATACAACAGAACAGGTTACTGAAGTACTGTCAGCAGGTCCCTCACAAGTGTAGCCATTACATTAACTGCAACAGATTTACCTGTCAACACCTGTTGGCCCTGCAATTGCTTTCCCATACATTCAACCTTGATGCAGTTGATGAGGGCATGCATGATACTGTGTATGACAAGTTTGTGGTATGTATTCTTGATTTCACTGGGTGGAACAGGGAGACAAAATGGTATATCCTTTGCATACACACAGTAAGGACTGACACAGGGGATGTGCACACAGTAACACAAGCACAGTTGGCAATAGACAGATTAGTACACTTAAATTTCCACCTTGATGTACTGTACTGCTATATACACATGACATGGCCCACACAGTTTATATGCATGGAACATAACACACCACCTCTTACAACATATATGGTTCTGAATGCCTTCATGGATGGTGAGATAGCACACCAGAAATAGGAAGTGGAGTCATGCATTGCTCCTACAAGCCTGGACAAGTGATAGTGTAGCAGACATTATATCAGCATGATGTTTCAGTCATGTATTATGCCTGAGGCTGGCATGTGTGTCACTACACTGATTGTGGCCAATTTGACAATAATATCACATACATGGGCATTGGTAAGGGACACAGACCACATATAGTTTGCAAACATCTGGATATTCCATAGGCATCTGTACAGTGGATTGGTATGGTGAGCACAATGCTTTAACATGGTGCATGTGAGGCAGATGCTGTTACCATGCTGTATAAAGTAATGTCATTGGGAGGTGGTAAACAGGTGTGGATAGTACACAAATCAAAATGTTATCAGCCAAACATGATATGATCTTCACCCAAAAGCACACACTTGCCAGTACTGAGATTAGAACCCCTACCTATCTAGTTATTTTTACTATAGTGTTATGCAGTTATCAGACACACCATGGATCTTACAGAATTTCACCTAGTTCCAAGATACTTCTGAGGTGAATGACATCAACAGGCATAGTAAAGTAGGGTGATGGGAAGTTTACAGGGTGGTACACAACTCAAAATGGTATAACCCACAAAGTATATGACTGTCACTCAAACATAAGCAGTTGCAAGTAGTGAGATTAGAACCCCAACCTATCTAGTTATTTCCACTATAGTGCTATGCAGTTATCAAACACATCACAGAGCTTACATAATTTCATTTACTCCCAAGGTACTTCTAAGGTGAATAACATCAGCAGGCCTAGTAAAGTAGTAAAGTAGAGTGATGGGAAGTCTACAGGGTGGTGTATATATATATATATATATATATATATATATATATATATATATATACACACACACACACACACACACACACACACACACACTTGCCAGTATTGAGATTAGAACCCCTGCCATAGTGGTACACAGTTGTTGCACATGCTACAGAGCTTATTGGGCTGACAATTGGCCAAAGATGCTGATAACTGCACAGCTGAGGTAAACTGTTACAGGTGCCAGAAAGTCTGCCCTCAGTTTTTCCCTTAGATCTTGCTAGTTCTTTCTCTCCTGCACTTCAAATAGTCTAATAGCTTTGCACTTCAACAGTTTTACCAGTCATTCTAGCACACCTAAGAGCCATCAGCATAATCATTCCTCACGGAATTTGCTCCAGTACTTAGTAGTTATGACCACCCCTCCTGGTCTGATTAAAGTGCACCTCTCTGTGCTTTTGCCCATTAACCTGGTGCACTTGGGCATTCTGAGGCACTGTTGCAACTGCCTCCTGTACACAGACAACCATATCCTCTAAACTCCCAATACTCAGACTTGTGAGAGATACCCCTATACACTGAATTGGAAGATATGCACTCTCTAGTGCAGACTGGACTAGTTGGTTAAGAGGGGAAGGGTCATCACCTGCAACACACCACATGGAACACATAACCCTCCAGAGCACCCACTATCACAGCTCTGACATATAAGCAATAACCATGCACCCTGTATACAATGAATCAGCAGCAAATATAATTAGTACCACAAACAAGAAGGAACAGCAGACCACTGTAGAAAATTCCTTCATCAATCTTAGCGCCTCAGCTAACAAGTCTTCAAGAGATAAAACATTACATTCACAATAGTACTTATATAAGGCACAAATTAACACCCAACTTAATAAACATTTTAATTAGAGGAACACCCCCAATTACACTCAATGTTTAACCCATTAGATGGCAACGTTTCAAACTTTAGTATACAAACAGTTTCCTTATATAGAAGTCTTTTGTGATTTCTATAGCATCCCATCCTTGCACAGCTTCTAATACTGCATCCCTTAAACAATCGCTATTTCCATTATGACATAACATATAATGTTCAGCTACTGAGCTTTCTATTTTTTATTTTTTTATTATTATTTTTTATATCTCTTAAGTGCTCCTACAACCTTGTCCTAAATAACCTTTTAGTTTCACCAATATGGAACAGGTTGCAGGACCACTTCAAAACATATATTACCCCCTTGGTGTTACAACTAACATTCAATCTAGAGGTAAATATTATCCCATTTATTTTCACAACATATGGCACAACATGATGGCAGATAGAATAATACCACATGATCACATATATACTATTTCCATGTTAATATACAAATTTTCCTTAGGACATTTAAAATGAATGCAAACTGATATGATACTTCTCCCTCTTTTTAAGATAATGAGGGCATATGTGACAATATAGCTTTCAACTTATGATCTTTCAATAAAAATTCCCAATAATATTTGACTACACCAAATATGTCCTCTGTCTGTACATTAAATGTAGTAACAAAATAAACCTGCCCCTCATTCTTAATCCTATTCTGATACCTATCTATTCTTCTACATTGTTGTATCTCAAATAAATTTCCCCTTTGGGTTTGAGTTTGTTTGACTAGCTTCTCTAAAGCTTTCTCTAAAATTCCTTGTTCATATTGTTTACTCAAAAATTGAGCACACATTAGTTTTAAATCTTCCCACAAAATGGATTCATTACTACTTAATCTAAATATTCTTAAGAATTCACCATAAGGTAAAGATGCAGCCAGGTGCTTAGGATGGTGACTCTAACCATTTAAGATATGGTTAACATCAGGAAATTTTCTATGTACCCTAGTTTGTACATTCTGTCCTACAGTTCCTTCCAATTCTATATCTAAAAAGGTAACTTTTCTGCCTAGCTGCAACCCATCAAATCCCAGGTCAAATCCATTATTTTTTAAGTCTGCAAAGAATCCAGGAACCAGGCACTCCCCCCTTCACACACAAAGATCAAATTGTTGATGAATCCGAAGTATTTTATTACATACTTCTTATATAATTCCATTTTATACAATTATCTATGTTCAAAGAGATCCATAGAAAGGTTAGGATACATGGGGATAAAAGAAGCCCCAATTGCTGTACATTTTATTTGATGGAAAATCTCCCCATTAAATTCAAAATAATTATGTGTTAAACAGAATTGTAACAACTCAATCATATAGCATGTCAGTGGGTTGTCTCCCAGAAAATACTTAACTGATTCTAAAATAATTGATTAATAATGTTAGTATACAGACTTTTCTCATCTACTACCAATCAATAGTTATTTTCTTTCCATATAATAGTTTTTATCTTTTCAAGGAAGTCAAAAGAGTCACTCACATATGAATCCAATTTTACAACTGACTTTAACAAAAGATTATGCAACAAAATCCCAATATTATGGGGAAATAATTAGTAGCAGCTACTATGGGCCGTCCTGGTGGTGCAGCAGAATTTCTGTGCACCTTTGGGAGGCAATAGAATCTAGCAATAACACTCTCATTAGAAGGAAACTTTTTTCAACATCTTGTTTTGAAAAATAACCTAACCTGTACCCTTTCAAAAGTAGCTCATTATACTCTACCAATGCTTTATTGTAATTTAAAAGAGAAACTTTCCTATAGGTATCACAATCATTTAAATTATCATCACACATTTTTTTATATTGCAGATAATGCATGATAACTATTTGATGCAACTTGTCAGCAGGTTTAATGACTAATTCTCATCTTTCACTTAGTCTTTTCAATGCTTTCCATTCTTCGTTGGACAAATTATAAATTATCCTCACTATGTCTTATACATTTCATATACATTTTATCTACTTCAAAGCCCACCATAGCAGAAATTTGTTTAATACTATCATTAAGGAATGGAGTTATAAAGTCACTCTTACATTCTATGTTTGCTTACTCAAGTAAGCAATATGCATTAACATCAATCTCAAATGAGGAATCACTTGCAACAAAAATGTCACCTTCTTCATCTGTATCAAATGTATTATCTAGAACTCCCAACACTTCATTCACATGAACATTTTGTTTAGAATAAAAATCTAGCAAATGTAACTTTCTCACAAAGCAAAACATTTCACCTTTAAAACCATATTTTATTGGAAGAACAGTTGGAATGAATTTTAAACCATAGTTTAAAGCAGATAATTCAATGTCACTCAAAATATATCCTGATAGATTTAAAACCAAGTTATTACAGGTAACATGAATCTTTCTTGCTTATGTTAAAAACACTTTTAAGTCAATACCATTTTCCTTTCTGTCACTGCTGTGGTATGCTTGCCTGCTCAAAACAGCCTCGCTTATGCCCATTATTTGATTTTTGTTGCTGTTGGTGTTGGTTACTCCTTAGTGCCTTTTTAGTTGGTGTTCCAAATCAAATTACCACTGTAACAGCTGTACATATTTGCAATCTGAGGGCCATGCTGCTCAACACTAGACATCTACATCTCGAGATGCAGTCACTCGAAGCACTCCTCAAAATGAAGAATACTGACATTTGTGATGTTACGGAGACCTGGTTTACAGCAGCAGACAGCGCCCCAGCACTACCAGCCTATAACTCATTCCACACCTGTCAGCCCCAAAACATGGACCACAGCTACAAAGGTGGTGGTGTCTCCATATTAATAATAGATATACACACATCCAGAGTAGTATCACAGCATAATGCATCTGAGATACTTCAGGTACACCTGACATTGGGTAATAGTGCAATCCAGGTCATAGCCTGTTTTAGGTCCACATCCATGTCCCCAGACTCTCAATCCACATTCCTCAACACCTTGGAAGCTATCAAGGTCCAACTCAACACTCTCATATTAGGAGAGTTCAACTACCCCTCCATCAACTGGGTAAGATACTCAAGCAGCGATACACTGGCCCAATGCTTCCTGGAATTCATCAGTTCCAATGCCCTGCCCTAGCTCATTCTGACACCCAGTAGAGGAAGCAACATCCTTGACCTGTGTTGATTACTAACATATGGGACCACTGCTTGACAACAGTAGTCAAATGCTACCTTTTCAAATCCAACATAGAGTAATTACCATAGAAATCCACATCTCACCCACAACCCCGCAAAGGTAACCAACTTGAAAAACGTCTCCAAAGCTGACTTTGGACTCATAAGAACAAAAGTGGCTAACTTCACAGCACCCATGCCAATGGAAAATACCTGCATGACTGTCGAATCATACAATAATGCACTGTATAAACATGTACATCTATGCATGGAACTAGCCATACCCAACAGAACCATGACACTCTCCTCCAAACACTGGAGACCAATCTGGTGGTCCCCTGCCATTAATAACCTGAACAACAGAAGGAAGAAACTGTTTCAGAAAAAGGTGGAGTCCCAAGAGAGGAGAAACTTCCTTATGAACCTCAACAATAACTTGAAATCCCTCATGAAATCATCTAAAGTGACCTATGATAGCAGAATTGCAGCAGACACTGACAACAATCATACATCCTTTGTTAGTGATATCAAGAACCTCCATGCCAATGCCCAGAAGTGCTCTGAGTTACTGCACAGTGCTACCTCCTATACTGAACCAACTGATATTGCCAACATTCTTGCCAATGCATTCAGTGCCAGCTTTACCCCTCTCTCCCCCCTAGGTGAACAATACGAATGCCAGAAGGATGCCAGGCACCCAAGATTACTGCTGTTCAGGCTACACCTGCATTGTCCACAGGCAAGAATACAGCTTCCATGGGACCCTAAATTATCCCTGGCTGTGATCTACATGAACTACAAAGATACCTGGCACCACATCTGTGTGCCCTGTTCAGTCACAACCTTACCTCAGGCCTTGTCCCTTCCAAATGGTGCACTGCTACAGTCATCCCTCTCCATAAGGGTGTGGCAACTGCAGACCCTGGGAATTATTAGTCCAGTAGACTGACGAGTCTGATGTGTACAGCTATTGTGCACATCATCAGGGACCTGATCCACAAACATATAGGCAATCTCCTAACTCTAGACTCCACACAGTTTGGCTTTGTGAAAGGGAGGTCATGCCTGCTCAACCTGGTTGACTTCTTTGAGAAAGTCACCAGGGCAGTGTAAGACAGTATGGAACTGCATACAGCCTACATCAATCTGGCCAAGGCTCTTGATACCATTTCGCAGTCAGGAATTATGGATTAACCCACCAAACTATGCATCAACCCCTATATCCCAAGGGGTGTTGCAAATTGGCTCACAGACAGAACACACAGTGTGAAAGTAATGAGCTCCAAGTCAGACTGCCAGCCAGTCATGAGTGGAGTCCCACAGGGATCTGTACTGGGTACTCTCCTGTTCAGCATGTGCTTCTTAGGAGTCCATGCCAACACAAAGGAACTCTGGCTGACCAAGTTCACAGACAACTGCAAGCTGGGAGCCATCATTAACTCAACAAGTGATACAGACATCCTACAGAAAGGCCTCACTGAGACCATTGACAGATGTGGAAACCATGGCCTGAAGCTTAACACCACAAAATGCATCATCAACCTCTTTGGTAAAATCTCAATTCCCACGAAGTACCACATCAATGGGAGCCCACTGAATACTGTAGGCATTATAAGAGATCTGGGAACACAGTTTGACAGCAACCTCTCCTTTAACCACCACATTGCCACTGTGGTCAGGAAATCCTTCTATGTTGTGCATCTCATTACCAATGGTTTTGCATCCAGGAAGAAGGAGGTCATCGTCTCTGTGTACACTTCCCTCATTAGACCAATCATCAAGTATAATGGCCCATTTGGCATGTACCTCACTAGACACCTGTAACAGCTGGAGAGACCACAGAAGTACCTCATAATGAGGATCCTAAGCATTAAAGCATGTCCGACATAGACAAACTCAAAAGACTCCAGCTGTTCTCTGTCTCATATCGTCTACTTAGAGGTGATCTCTGCTTGACTTGCAAAGCCATGTCTGACCCAGCTCTTTACAAATGCTACATCTAAAGACATCTCAATCTCTCTGCACCACACACTGCAGCGACTTCGACCTCATTACTACAGTCAACACAGCATGCCAGAGGGAGAGGTTCTTCTCCCAGAGACTGCACATGCCCTGGAATAGACTTCCCATACATG